>NW_026267209.1:254162-257171 GCF_000697945.3 Frankliniella occidentalis | reverse complement strand
GGGGGGGGGGGGGGGGGACGACGACGGGCGAGGTCACCGCCGCGAGTAAAGCCCGGGCCATGACAGCAGCGCGGCGCCATTCACCGGGAGGGCCCTTTTCCTATTTTAATTGCAATTCGGCGGAAACTCTCTCTAGCGGGGCCCGCGGGGGGCCGCGCCCGCGCGCTGTTTGCAGGTGTCCGCGCGACCCGCGGCCCTCATGCATATTGCCAATTGTTATTTTATCATTATTATTTTGTCGCGACCAGCAGCAGCAGCAGTGCCGTGCCGTGGGACGAGGGGGCGGGGCGGGGTGGGGCCCAAGCGGCCGGCCTCAAAGCGTTAACAGCGTGCATTCCATTAATGTCGCCCGTTGTGTCCGCAGGCGAGTTTTGTTGTTCTGTCCGATTCTGTTTGTCGGACCCCCGTTTTGTCGCACGTTATTCGATTATTCATTATTATTTCGATACATCGAATGGCCTGGCCGCACGGTTCCCCCGTGTGTGTGGTTCGCCCGGCGGGGCGGGGCGGGGCGGGGCGGGGCGGGGCGACTCGCTCGCTGGAAACGGATCACACATAGAGAGGGGGGAAGTCCAATGTTTTCAAGCGACTGGTTGAATGCATGAAATCATCAGTGGCCCTATGTCGATAAAAACGGCATACTACTCTGCTAAAATATTTTCGAATCCGAATATTCTCGAATCCGATAAAGTCATAGTTTGCCTAGTCGAGGGAGACATTGCCTTGCATCCTGCCCTCGAACGTGTCATAGAGCTTTGCGAAGGGCGAGGCGACGCACGTCCCGATAAAATTAAGGGCGGGACAGTTATTCAAAATGGCGCTGTGTCACATTTTCCAACGACCAACGATGTGATCACGCAAGCAGTCGTTTTTGCCACAAACTCTTATCTCGTGTTTATCTGGTACACTGGCACTGACATAGAAAACCTACCTATACCAAGCAACGGGATCTAAACGCACGGGCCTTGTCGTCGCTCTATTCTGTTCCGGATTGCGCCCGTACCACCGCAGTTAGACCGTACCGCAGCGCAAGAGCGCGGGCGGGTTGCCTACATACTCCCTCCAGCTCCATGCAGGCACCAATGTGCGCTTTTCCTTTTAAGTTTCCCTAAACTTTCACTCATTTCTAGACCCTTTAAAATGTATATTTGACCTACAGTACTGTATACATATGGCGAATTTGCGCGGGGCCCGAACAAAGTTGCAACTAATTCCCCTGAGTTAGTTTTCATTTTCCCTGATTTCCCTGAGCGCGACAGTATTTCCCCTGTGAATTTTCCAGGTTTTCCAGAGTTATTGTGACAACCGTGGCAAACCAACCAGTGTTCGTAACGCAGTCTATACGGGTAAGACAGATGGCGCGGGCGCGGGGCTTCGGTGCTTTTGCTTTAATCGACTTCGCCACCTCACCGTCCGTCCCAGGACGACGGCATCGGCTTCCTCTGTCCCCCCCATCCGAATTAATAGTACTATAAATAATTACGTATACATTTAAATAATAAACTACTTATCACATTGAGTCACGGTTCGAGGTAAGAAAACAATATAACATAAGAATGCAATAACTCTCTCTTGTGCGGAACATAGATTTTAGCTCTAACATTAAGTATAAATATATCATAGATTTTTTTCTCATCTGATTATGTACAGCTCATAGAACACCACGCAGGAACATTTTACTTTTGTCGTCCAAAAGGCTGTGTCGCAGGACTAAGTTGGGATGCCATTGCGCAGCACCCAAGCCAAATAAGTAAACCATTTGTACAGCTCCCTCCTCTTTTTTTACGAAACAGCAATGGCATGGACGCGTACAATGGCTGGGGGAGTGGATGCCAGAGAAAAGAGCGCCGGCCGAGTGTGGGTGGGCCATGCCTGTAGGCCGCTCTCAAAGCGGGGGATTTATTTTCCTCGCGATCTTCTCTGAGATCAACCCGATTATTGCAAAACATTTTAAATGTCTTTTAAAAAAAAAAATACCTATGTGAGGAATGTGGACGAAAAAAAACTATACTGTCATCGTGGATGCTCTGGAAGCACCCAGCAGCAGTAGCTATAAGGTGCGCGCGGAGGCACTTAGTGGTCACTGCCTGCCTGACCACTACTTGAGCACGTTCGTGATGCTTCCGGCGACACCACTCGGTCGGGTCCGTGTGAGTGTGTCTGTATGCACACTTTCACGCCGCCCGAGTGCCCCGGCCCCGGGGCTTATCGCCCACCGCGGGTATTTATCCACGAGCCAATCAGAGTGCTCGTCCAACACGACGGAAAACACGACGTGAAACACGACAAGAGGCGGACGCGACGCGTTACGCCCTGGGACATGACTAGAGGCAATCGACGCCGCCGACGACACGGCGAGGGGACCGTTGTAACAGCCATCCGAGGAGGAGTGGGTGGGGACGAGCGGAGCCGGCCGCGCGAATGACGCCGCCGATGAGGGATGTGGAGGAGAGTCCCGGTGGGCCGCCGACGATCAGCTCGTCGACGACCACACGTGCGAGGCCCCGGGGGACTCTAGGTGACCTCCAGGTCGGAGAGGTCGTCCTCGTCGCACAGCCCCGAGTGCAGGCCGTGGAGGTCGTGCTGCAGGTGGTCGCCGTGCGGGGTGTCGGCCCGCGGCCCTCCCGGCACGCCGCCCTGCGAGGACACCGTCGAGCCCGCCCCCGCGCCGGGCGGCGCCGCCGCCGCCGCCCCCGACAGGCCGCTCGACGCGTCCTCCGCCATCTTGCGTATCCGCTCCTGCTCCTCGCGCCGCTGCTTGCGCCACTTGGCGCGACGGTTCTTGAACCACACCTGCAACAAGGAAAACAACGATCTGGTCAGCACGATCCAACCACACACAAATACACACACAGAGACAATGGCGTACAATCAAACAACTTCATGACACAGTTTTGTTTGCCCCCGCAGCCGCGGGCAGCGCGTATTCAACATTTTGGGGTTCGGTCGGTTTCAGATTGACAAAAATAATAAAACGATTTCGCCCGCTTGCGCGCAAGTCACGGGGGG
>NW_026267209.1:244735-249952 GCF_000697945.3 Frankliniella occidentalis | reverse complement strand
GGGGGGGGTAAGTGGAGGAAGCAGACCACGCCGCTATCTCGCTCGCGCTCTCGCCCGCAGAACGAAGTACATATTCTAAATCGAATTCAAGGAGTAGCCCCGGCCGGTCCGCGGCTGTATTTAGGCTTTGTGGCAGGATGGTGTGGTGGTGTTTGTGTGTGTGTGTGTTGGGACCCGGCGGACATGGCGGGGCTTCCCTCCGGCGAGCGGCGGAAACCCCTTCAAGAAATGGAAATAAGGGAGTCTGCGACCGAATGGGGTGGCTTCGCGTCGCGGGGAGTGTCGGCGGCGCGCCCTGTAGTCTCGTCCACCACACGACGACGGCGGCGCCGGAAAGAATAATAAATAAAAAAGAAACGAAAATCATGAAGGAAGGGAAAATAAATGCCTGCCTCGCGAGACCGACGCGAGACAGGGATGAAGGGGAGGGGGGGGGGGGGTGCGCGACCCGCCGCGCGGTCCAACGCGTCGCGCGTAAGCCCCTCTCTGCGCAGGTACTTAATCATTCTGGCCCCGGGGCCCGCCGGCCCGCCCCCGCCCATTGTAAAGCTGCTGCGAAACGCGGCTGCTCTGCTGATCGATCGAAAGCTCCATAACGCCGCGCCGCAGACCACGAGCAAGCAGCAACCCTTTGAACACACACATACTTACACACACACACAAGGGGGTGATTGTAGGACGCAACTTCATCTCACTCATCGGAATTTCAAATTAGCTTTTTGTCTCCCCCCCCCCCTCTCATTCTCCTCCCGCCCACTTTCAAGCGCATTAGTGTTACACGAGTAGGCCCCATTATCGGGAAGGCTGCTGCTGTGGTCCCAGCAGCAGCCGGGGCGGCGCCCGACTTTGCACGCGCGACTTCTCACCATCTCTACTAATTTTCTTATCATACCGTGGAGCTATTATTGTAAGGGCCCATCGAATAACCCCCGCGCGCGTGATATTCTCTTACAGCCGACAGCTGTACGAGTGTGAGCGGGCGAGCGATGGTGATGTGGGGCGCCACCCCTTCCCCCCGCCCCCCTCACCATACGCTCTCAGCGGTCTTTGCCGTTAATTAATGTGTGTGTGTGTGTGTGTGTGTGTGTGTGTGTGTGTGTGTGTGTGTGTGTGTGTGTGTCCGAGCAGTCGCCCGGGGGCCGTGGCGCGGCGTTGCGTGCCATTTAATCAGGCTAATCGCAGTACGGATCACCGGCGTGATCCGTATGACCGGCACCGCCGCAGGCCGCGAGCAGGAAGGAGAGAGGGCGAGGGCGGCGGCGTCCACCACCACCTGGTCCTGGACCAGCGCGGGGACCAGCAGCGCCGCACCCCTGACCCGACCCGACCTGCAGCCTGCACCCGGAGCAGCAGCAGAGCGCCACGCAGTGTACTAGCAGGAGACCTCTGCAGGGTTTCTATACATTTTTCAGGAGTTTCCTAACGACTTCAAAAAAACTATTTTAGGGACTTTTTCCTAAAACAATATTAACGAGAAATAAAAAGCGTTAATAGGCTAATTAAAAGAGAGGTCATGTTTCCGTGACAAAAGAGCAAAGTTCCTTCTTTGGCTTTCTCGAGTCATTTCTCTGACCAGACTTTCTCCTTGAGACTTTTTATGGGGTTTTGTGAAAGGTCATACCCGGCCTTTTGATCCAGCAAAGCAGCAAAGTTTATAGGTGTTTTCCCCTGTGCGGTTAAAATTTTTACAGTTTTTTCCTCCTCTTTACGGTAGCAAAGTAATCCCTACGTCAAAACTGAGCGTATGTGTGAGTGAGTGGGGAAAAATGGAAGGTGAGCCGGGGTATGGGCGTCTGCGCCGCCACCCCGCCCACCCCGCCCACCGCGCCCGAGCCCTCCCAGCCGTGTATATCCAGGCCGCGGGCGCTTTCTCCTTCAAAATTAACACGCGTCCCGCAAAATCGCCGCTGTTCGTGGGGAAAGAATAACAAAATCGGGGTAATTCTTTAACGCAGAAAGAGAAATAAACTCCCCGGCAGCAAGAGAGCGAAGGGTAGAGAGAGGGAGTTTGGGGGAGTGGGGAGGGGCGAGGCGGGCTTGCCGCACCAGCAGCAGCCGCAGCAACGCCCCTGGCCAGGCCGGCCAATGTGGACATAATGAATTTGAGATTTAATGGTTTGGTTGGCAGCAGGGCCGGAGCGGAGCCTCACGCTACGTTGCCGGGCTGCTTCCTTTTTTCTTTTTCTTTTTTTTTGAACTTTTTATTTCTTTTTGTTCTTTGCCTTTTTGGCACGAAGTGCGCCATTGCGTCTTGCTGACGTTTGATTGTATGTATATCCCACGAAGACGAGTCATGCAGTGGCATACACATTCTCTGTCTCTGTCGGCAAAGAGAGCAGGAGGGAAGGAGAGAGAGAGAGAGAGTAAAGAAGAAAGAGAAAGATTGGGAGCTTAAAGAATTACGCGGGGCGCAGCGGTGCAAGGAAGGAGGTGCTAATCCTACACGGCGTACACCTCTGACGGGGCGGGCCGAGCGCCCCGAAGGCAAGTTACGCCAGCAGCTGGAATGAAACGGATCTGCGAGATGCGAGAGAGAACGAGTCGTTTGCTGAGGAAAAAGCAGAAATAATTCAGTGTGATAAATTATAACAAGACGCTTTCCTGCGGTATTGCAATGTAATATTAATTTGATCTCGTCGAGAAGGGACTCGAATCAATATACTATATCAGGCCAGTGCGTGGATGTGTGCGTCGAGCAACTGAACAGCAAGGGTGTTCGTCGTCTACTTGTGATGGGATTAGAGCGAGAGAGAAGGAGAGTGAGAGAGTGGTGTGTATGGTGGTTGGGTGTGCGGCGTGTCCCAGATAATTGAATCCTTTTGGCTTCCCACCCGCGCGGCACTGGATGGAGGTCTAAGCAGCTCTCGGTGAAAAGGCGCGACCCCGCCTTGCCGGCAGCCAGCCGAGGCGAACGCACCGATCACAATCAGCTTCGAGAAAGGAGGGAAAGGGGGGGGGGGGCAGCTGAAATGTATGTAGACAGTCCGTCGTCATGAACGATTTTCGTTATTAAGGAAGATGCCAATTATTGCATACCGTCAGTTTTCATGTCAGTATAGTTAGTTTCGCAGTTTTCGTAATTAAAAGTTTTTTAAAAAGAAATAGAATGGACTAGTTTAGGCAACGTAAGAAAATGTGCTGAAATTATTTCATACTTGGGTCGCAAATCGACAGTTTTGTTGTTGTTTTTTGCGGGAGGGGGGGGGGGTGGAGTAGGTATTTGCAGAAAGCCCAGCATCCCCCGGTACGGCGCCGGGCCGGGGGTGACGCTCAAAGCTGCGGGGCGCGGCGGCGCGGCAGGTACAGAGAGGCGTGTGTATCAAGCTATCTGCCGACGCGATCTGACAGCCGTCAACGAGGGCCGCCCCGCCCAGCCCCGCCCCGCCCCGCCCCGTCACACCGAGAGGGTGGAGGGTGGCGGGCGCGTGCGCGCAATCACGTCAATGATCTGCCGGGTGCCGAGGCGGGAGAGGGATATGGAGATGTAGGAGTAAACGATTCTATTTGTCAGACACGGCCGCGGAGCACTTGCCGCGCTGCACGGAGACAAGCTATATATTTTGTCGCCCAGATATGGACCATCGGTTTCGTCAAAAATGACATCAAGTGATGTCAAGTGTCCAGATTTGATGTCATATTGACATCAAATTGCACAAAATGATGGTCAGAATGACACGCGGAATGACATCAAAGCTGGCCACGAAAATGACCGAATCTTGACACTGCGACATCACTTGATGTCATTTTTGACAAACCATCAAACGATCACACCAATGCTATAACATTGCCTAAATTTAATCAATAACACGATGAAAGTTGGGTTGACGGAACCAACATTGGTTGGCTTCATTTTGTTGATCACAGCCTAACAGCCCAACAAATTTGTGGCTATCTGATAACAATATTGTTGTTGCCGTTGTTACACCTTGCCATTGCTCGAAAACCTTGAGAAGGAATCTGAGAGTGCATGAATTAAAATTGCTACAGAACGTTCTTTTCAACTTGTATCGATTTTTATTTTTTTGTGAAGATCTTCTTTGAAGCGTCTTATTATTTCCCTTTCCCCCGCTCAGTAGCGCGGCGCCTCCCTGGAGTGCGCGGCGTCGTCCGCGGGGACGCGTAATGCAGTCATTTGGGCCGCTGTGAAAACAGCGGCGGCCTGCTTCCCGCTGGGATAGGGGATGACTGCGATAGGGGTTGTGGAAGTTTAGCTAAACTCGAACGAGGAGCGAAAACAAAGTGGGTGAGGAGGGGGTGGCGGGGCGCGCGCAACCCCTGCATGGGAAACATGCACGCGGCCACTTGGACGCCCGGCCCGACTCTCTCCCTCTCTCAACCCCCTCTCCCCCTCTCTTTCTCTCTCTTGCTCTCTCCCGCCCTCTTTACTCCTCTCTCTCATTCCCCCACTCGCGGTCTGTGATGAGGGTTATGGGGTTTAGGTTAATATTGTTTGGTCACGAAACAAGACCTTCATTGTTTTCAAAGTGGATCAAAAATTCAACGCCCGTGGTAATTAGAATGTCATTGATCTGGGCTTGGCCGGAACCTTGCGGTGTGCCGGGAGAGGCTGCTTCTACCTCCCCCCCCCCTCTTTACCCCTCTCTCTACTTCAAACCCTCACCCCTCCCCCTCCCCCCGCGGCCCCGTTACTCCCCCAGGGGAGACTTGTTCAATTTCTCCAGTTACGCACCTACAAGCATACACATTTGGGTTTTACTCTTTGCCACGAGAGTCAACCTCATCGGATTTCAGAAACGGCGCCAAACTTTCCCTAACGCAGATGAGCGGTTTGGAGTGCGGGCCGGGGTGGGTGCAGCGGGGGTAGGGCGGGATGAGGGGCGCGGCGGCGGCCAGGGCCGCAGGCCTCATTGTCAAAACATTCGCTCCATTTCCTAAACCAACTCGACGATCCGCTTCGTCTTGGCGGGTCGGATACTGCTACTCTAGACCGGCGGGAGGGCGAGCAGCCCGCGACGGCGCCGGTCGTCGGTGGTCGTCCGCGGTATGGTCGCCGTCGACGACCTCGCGCGCACGTCCCTCCTGCATGGTCCTCTTCGCGGACATCCTCGGCCGTCGTACGAGGTGCACGATAAAGCTCGCTTATAGAGAAACTCGCTAGAGAACGTCAGATGTGATAGAGCGTAAGTGTAAACGGGGCCGAGCCACGCGCGGATCAGTGGTGCGGCCCCTTCCCCGAGCTCCGGGGGCAGGGGGGGG
>NW_026267209.1:242669-244685 GCF_000697945.3 Frankliniella occidentalis | reverse complement strand
AGAGAACCCGGTCCGTGTTTATACAGCCCGAAATGCCGCAGCCAAGGGGGTGTGGGGCTCAGAGGGGAGCGGCGGGGACGGTTCCATTTCACATCGTTATTATCCCCGCCCTGTCTCTGCCTTGTTATTTCAGACTCAATCTGTCTATGATATTATCTACCCCGCCTCTCCCTTCTCTCTTCTCGCTCGCTCTATCTCTCTCTTCCCCAAGCGCGCTTGATACCCCCCGCATAGCTTTGCTCTTTGCGATACATCCTCATCATCCTCCTGCTAGACTTTCTCCAGCGTGTTATCCAGTCCTGCAGGCGATCCTCCTCCTGGCCGCCGCCGCCGCCTTCTCCGCGCTCTTATTGTTCCAAGGCCGGCCGCCCCGGCTCCAGCCTGGCTCCAGCCTGGCTCCAGCCTTGCGGGGCCTCCAGCAGCAGCCAATGATTCGGCTCAATAACTCTTGCCCTTGCGGCCCCCGTCAGCCTCTTGCCCTTCCCTTCGCCGTCCGCGCGGCCCGCGGAATCCTTTCGCCGTGTTTTCCTGATTTCCTGTTTTTACGGCATAAATATGCAAAAATGGCCGTGGAAGCTGATCGCGGGGGCGGCCGCCGCCGCCGAGCAGGAGCAACCCGCGGCGGCGGACTCGCGGCCCGCGGTTGCGGGGAAGTGCTGCCCCTCCCCGGGAGGGATGGGCGGGGTGCAGTATAAGGAGGAGGAAACAAAACAGATCTGGATACAGCAGCAAGCTTTTTCGATTCAAAAAGTAAACAATCCGCCCGGCCTTCCTTGCCTTGCGAACCTCGGGAGGAGGGCGGCGCTGAGGGGGCGGCAGTGCTGCCACGCCGCGCCGGGGCCGAAACAATCGCGGGCTGAATCATAAAATCATTATGATATTAGTGTATGCCGCTGCTCGTTTAGCATGTCCGTGGGGGCGGATCCGACCGGATCCGCGCAGCCCCGCCTGTGCGCCGGGGAGGAGGAGGCAGTGCGAGAGAGCAAGAGAGCGAGAGAGAGAGAGATTGAGAGAGAGGCAGCCGCAAAGCGACACGCACCATTTGCAACGCAAACATGGGGCAACCTTCACATTATACCACACTCTGGTTTTCGTTCGGATTGGCGCGGGGCACCGTCGTGCGCCCCCTACGATGCCGAAGTGTCAGTTATTTCCGAAAAAGCTAGAAGCGGGTCAGAAGGGTTGGTATAGATAGAGGGGGTGTATGAAAATATAGGCAATCTGCGCAGCGAAACCCCTGCACGTAGGCAACCTACTGTTAGTCGGACCGACGTTACAGTGCTTCAAGCTCAATGCAGTGTTGTGGGTGTTTGTCTCTGTAAATAATGTAAATGTTATGCAGCAGCAGGTACTGCGTCGTCGAAGTCGCGTCGCCGCGCCGTGTTGACGAGAGTGACGTACTTCCAAACTCCTTTCACCCGATTACCCCCACTCCCCGCGGGTGCCGAACAGACACCCTTTTCGCACGTCATCTCCTGGTTGTGACGCGGTTGGGAGGGGCGGAGGGGGCGGAGGGGGGGGGGAGGCGCCACTCGGGCCGTGAGAACGGAACTCCCGAGACGGGGAGGCTAGAGGGGCTCGAGCCATGTGCAGTTTTTGCAGTTTATGGCACCCTCAACAATGGCAACAACACTTTGTCGCGCTCGGGGGGCCTCGCACCGCCGCCAAACACCTTTTGTTTTGCGGCCGCCCGGAGCCCGGAGCCCTCCAGCCAGCCTGTCTGTGCCGGCACGGATCAGCACCTCGAGTGCAGCGTGGCGGGGCGTGGCGGGGCCGGCGGCGGCGCCAGGCTGGCGGGCCGGCGGCGGGGGTGTAGGAGGGGCTGGAGCACCACCAGCACCAGGGCGGTTGGTTGGAGGGGTCACCGGCCCGCGGGACGGTCACACCGGCCTAGCTGGGAGGGGGACACCGGACGATGGCCATAAACGTGTAAGCGGAATCCCTTTTGAGCGTCGGCGACCTCGGTCTGCACGGCCACCGTGTCGGCCCGCGCCACCTGGTCACCACCTGCCCGCT
>NW_026267209.1:239256-240484 GCF_000697945.3 Frankliniella occidentalis | reverse complement strand
GCACCCCGCTCGCTCATTCACAACCCATACCACCTATAATACAGATATCTCGCAAGCGGAGGAGAAGATGATGATGACGATGATGATGATGATGATGATGATGATAATGAAGATGATAGTGAGGAAGAAGCGATGATGATGAAGAAGAAGATATGATGATATAGAAGCTTCTAGATAAGGATAAAGAAGATGATACAGAAGATGAGGATAAAAAAGGTGATGATAAAGAAGATGAGGATAGAAAGATGGTGGAGATGATGAAGAACTTAAAGAAACCAAGAGCAGCATCGCCTCATCGCTGCGGGTGAGAGCGTCGCCGCCTTGTAACACGAGCGCGACAGCGCGGGGCGTCCGCTGCAGAAGGGGTGGTGGTGGTGGGATGCGCGGTGATGGTGGGGGGTGGGGGGTCGCGATGTCGCAGGCGCCTCTGCCCCGCGTCCCCCGCGCCAGCGCCAGCTCTAGCGCTCGGTGATACGCCATGCTGTCCCGTTGCCAGGCAACAGGGATGGGCCGGGCCCCGCGGCGGCCCCGCAGAGCGCCCCGCGGGCCGCTGGCTCCGCCGGGCTCCGCCATGATACGCTGATGCCTGGCTGATGATCCCCCACCACCGCGCCGCTGCCGGGCCCCGCGCGCTGCAGCCCCGGCCGCTACGACACGCTCGGCCCCGCGGCGGCCCGTTTTCGCTGCTGCTGGCGCTGGCCCCTGCTGCTTATTTTCTCAACAAACATTTGAATTTTGATCCACGTCGCGCAACGCCCCCCCCCCCCCCCCTCTCTGCACAGGCTAGAAGGGCTGGCCGGCCCAGACTTAGCCTACTTAGCATGGAGCTGGCGCGGGGCCGGCAGATCCGTCCTCCTTGTGCGGGACGGGGAAAAAATTGAGGTATCGAAACTTCAGTAATTTTCGACATTGACGGAATATTGCGTCCACAGAGTCCTGCAAGGTCAGCTGACGGTCAGCAGCCGCACGTTGTGGCCATCTCGCTTGCACACCAGGAAACCATCAACATACATCCGGGGGCTGCGTCAGGAGGGGCAGCTCCGGCGACACACGCGCCCTTGCGCACTGGTGTTGCCGCGCGGCGACCCAACCCGGGGCGGGCGGGACATTTAATACTACTTTCTGTATAAGGACCGCGGCATCCATGCATTATTCACACGTGTGTGCTCTGCATGAGGGAGAGACAAACTAGGGCAAGAGCAAGGACGGAGGAGAGTGGGGAGGGAGG
>NW_026267209.1:236302-239151 GCF_000697945.3 Frankliniella occidentalis | reverse complement strand
AGGGAGGGAGGGAGGGAGGGGGAGGGGGGGAGAGAGAGAGAGCAAGTGAGGAGAGAGCGAGGTAGAGAGGCATAACGCGCACGCGTTTTCATATGACCACCAGGATTGTTGACTTTGTCATATTGAAACACATTATTACCAGCGGAAAAACAGTAGCAGCGGGAGCAAGGGAGAGAAAGAGGCGAATGAGGGAGGGAGAGGGAGGGTTGTGGGGAGGTGGGGAGGAGGGCGTCGTCGGCGAGGGTGGCCGTGCAGCAGCAGCGGGCGACATCGTGCGCGTCCTGGTCCTGTGTCATGCATGTATGCGTGAGGACCGGCCGCCGGCGTTAATCGAATTCATTCGATGCCATCGATGAGCCACACGCCGCCAGGGCATGCCTTGCCCCCCAACCCCCTCCCCCGGAGAGCTGTCTGGGCTTCCACCAACCCCCGTATGTGCGAAACAAGGACGGGACCAGGCCAGAGCCAGGGAGCGAGTGAGAGGGGCCGACCTGGCGCTGCGAAGCGGCGAGTGCCACATGGCAGCATAATTTGCATCCATGGTGTATGTGTGTGTTTACACAGGTGCTAAAATATGTGGATAAATATGTATCTGCCTCCCTCTCTCCTCTCTCTTGCCTCTCTCTCCCTCTCTCACCTCACCTCGCCCAAACGCGCGGTTGTACAGCGTGTTTGTGCGTGGCCGGCTACATACTATATATATATATATATTCCACAACACTGTAATAGGGGTAGTGACGTGCGGAAGGGAGCGGACCCACCCGGCACGGCTACAAAAAACTAACCCCCAACGGAATCAAGTCGCCCCCGCCCAGCTGGCCGTCCTCCGGTATGGACCAGTAAGCCCAGTGGTGTGGCGCTCGCCGCGGGCAGGCGAGGCGGCGTGCAGAGAGGGGCTTCCCACTTTCTTATTCGCACAAAAATAGAAAAGAAAGAATCCAACCCCACACGGCGGTGAGGTCAGTATTTGAACCCGCGGGGCCGTGACGTGGGCGCGAGCGCCCCTTCCTATACCGGGGACACACACACCCACACAATGACGAGGTGGTGGTGGTGGTGGTGGTGGGGTCTTACACACCCCGCCCCGCCGACACCGCGACTCGACCGGCTTCTCTCGCACTCCTCTCGCCTCTCTTCTCCACCACCCGTCTCGTCTCGTCGTGCAAATTACCTCGCATTGTGCGAGCAGATTGGCTCCATCGGGCGGGGCGAGGAGGAGGAGGGGGTCGGCTGGCCAGCCGGTCCTGTCGTGGGGAGAAGGGACGTCCTCATTGCCTGCCATGTTGTTCACCTCACCGCGCCTTCCTTCACCCCTTCCACCTCCTGCTTCCTCGACGTTACATCTCCCGCGAACACGGTGGAGAGAGAGGCGTGCCCGCGAAGTTTCTACCTGGCCGGGGCCGGACCGAAAAACTGTGGGTCGGATGGTCTCCTATGGTTCTATCAAGTACATCAAGTCCAAGTCAAAACGGTTGCGCGTGTGTGCCGTGTGCCTAGCCTACTCCGACTTGCTTCCCAAATTTTCGTGTCCCTTCGGACTGCTAACGAATCTCAGGGTTGTAAATTTTCTGTTCTAATACAAACATGAATATTAGTGGTAAGTCATGAAAAGAACAAAAGCGCAGAACCTCCTAACTGCTTTATCATCCCTCCCAGTTAGTCGAATATAAATATCCTCCTCCCGGTTGTCTGCATTATATGCCAGCCCATGCTGGTGGTATGGCCCGGGGGTAGCATATAGGACTGCGCGCCCACGGCAGCGAGCTGCGGTAGCCCTCGCGGTAGCCAGACAACGGACAAATAACGGCCTAATCCTTTTCGAGTGGCCGGCAGCGGCGGCGGCGGCGTACGGGACGCAGGCATATATAGCCCCATGTATGTGTACACAGTCAGAAAATGATTCTACCCCTGGCCGCCCATGAGGCCCCCATAGAGAAGCATGCAAAACGATAATAGTGCCTTCCTGCTTTGCTTACTGATTTGTGAAATCGGAGCGCGCGCGGCAAAAGACTGGAGGAGACGACAGGGTGTGTGTGTGTATGTGCGTGTGTGACTGACTACCGTAGTGTGAGCGCCCCCACTATGCCGACGGCGGCGGCGGCTGCAGCCCACCCACGGCGCACCTGGCTCGTCTATCTGCTTAATAAGACTGACGACTGTCAGCGTCACCCACACCGCCACTGTTTGGGTGCACGGGAGGTGAAGGCGCGCTGCCGTGGGCTTCCGGCCCGCGGGGGTGGGGCACCGGCACCCGGCACCCCCTGCTAACCTAAAGCCCCCCTCGCGGCCGACGGAGCACCATCCGATCCGCTTATTGGAAGGATATGACCCGCGCGCTGCTGGTCCGCCTTAGTCCGACCCGAGGAGAGAGCGACTCGCAAATTATTTAACGTCCGCGAGGCCCTGCCACGCCCCGCCCCGCCACGCCCTGCCGGCCACAAACTTTGAGCAAGCAAGGGATCCCGGCCGGCCCCGCTCGGCCCGTGGGGCCTGCTCACTCTTTGTGGGCACAGCGGCGCGGCCCGCGACCAGGGAGGGGTGGCCACGCCCCGCCCCGCCCCGCCACGCCCCGCCACGCCCAGATCTGACTTACCCCCGGACTTACGCCGGGCTGCAAGGAAGGGCGGGCGGTTGCGGCGACGGGTACAAGAGAGAGGGTTCATTGTTCATTGTTTTTTGAGGGCGTCCGCAAGTTTGTCAAAGGGCGGGCCGGGCGCGTCGAGTTGAGCACGCGGGAGTGGCGGAGGGCGGGGCCGGAGGCACATGATAAGGGGCCATCCATTAAGTACGTCCGAGCTCGATGGGGAGGGGGGGGTCTCTCAAAAAGGGATGTCGATGGACCTGGGGGG
>NW_026267209.1:229818-236012 GCF_000697945.3 Frankliniella occidentalis | reverse complement strand
TAGGAGTACTTTGGTCAAAATGGACGTCCAAAGAGGGGGGGGGTCATCGAAAACGGACGTGCATGGACAAGGGGGAGGGGGGGGTCAATTTGGGGTCAAAAACCGCGGACGTACTTAATGGATGGCCCCTAAGCTGAACACGCTCTAAAGCTACACAGCAGTCTAAAGGAGCCGTAGCGCACTCATTCATCCCATGTGCATTTATTTACATCGCACATGAAAAAAGACTTAGTTGCGATGAGTGATCATAACTCTTGTTCGATATGGGGAAATTCGATAGCTGGAATTGAGAATCTACCCGAGTTTAGCCTCGCGAACGCAAAGTTGAACACCTTATCGGTCCATTCGCAGAGGTAAAAAGATTGAAAGGAGACTCACCTCGACTCGCTCTTCCTTGAGGTCGACTTTGAGCGCGAGCTGCTCCCGCAGCACGACGTCCGGGTAGTGAGTCTTCTCGAAGGTGGCCTCGAGGTGCTCGAGCTGCTCCTCGGTGAAGATGGTCCGGTGGCGTCGCTTCCGCTTGGGCGGCGGCGCGCCCGGGTGGCCGCCGTGGTGGCCGAGGCCGTGGTGGTGGCCGAGGCCGGGGTGGCCGCCGAGGCCGTGGTGTCCCGCCAGCGGGTGGTGGCCGGCCAGCGGGCTGTGGTGGCCGGCCAAGCCCTGCGCCAGCCCCTGCGCCAGCGCCAGCCCGTGGTGGTGCAGCGCGTGCGGCACGAGCGGCTGGTGCTGGTGCCCCGAGTGGTGCTGGCCGTGCGGCCGGGGGCTGCCCATGGGCGAGGACATGGGGCTGCCGCCGCCCGACGCGAACGAGGCCGCCACCGCGGCCGCGGCCGCCTGCGACATGTAGGCGCCCGGGTACAGGTTGGGGTAGGCCACGGCTGCAAAAGAGAGGACACGGTGCTTTAAAGAGGCTCGACCCACTGACCTCCAACGCGCGGCTCCCCCGGGTACATATCACTCGAAAAATACGAGAAAAGAAGGGGGAAATTGATGGAAAATCCAAGAAAACTACGAGAAAAAACACAAGAACAGCAAGAAAGATGTAAAGAAAAACAGAAAAATCTGTGTACACTTGAATGTATAGTGAAGTATATCCCTACCCCCGCTCCGTCCCGTACCGTCCCCGAGGACTAAGACGCTAAGCCCACGGCTTTAACCGCGGCGGCCTAATTCGGCGTCCCAGAGGACTTGGCCGCGGCGGGCGGAGGAAGCAAACCGGGGGGGTCGCGACAAAACGCGGAAGAAAGAGAGAGAAAGAGAGATGGGTGGAGAGAGGAGGAGGTAGAGAGAGACGGGAGGGGGGGGGGCACCGCGTGGCGCTAATGCAGCGCTCAGGAGGCGCGTCGTTCTGCATAGGCGCGCGCTACGTTGCGTCGCGGCACGGCAATCCGCCTAACGTCGGGCGAAAAGAAGCTTTGCGCAGCTCCGCGACAGTCTCCACGGGGAGGACCGCGAGGAGGCGCACCGCGCGCGCGGGAGCTGCGGCGGGGGTCGCGAGGCCGCGGAGCAAGAGAGAGCAGTGCAGGGGGGCGAAACTGATTGAAAGTGGGGGAGTATAGGGGGCTGCGATGGAAATAAGAATCGCGACCGGCCAGGCGCGGCGGCAGCGCGGGGGAGCGGCTGCAGTTGTTGCGAAAAGTTTGCGGTCCGCTTCCGCCGCCGCTGCCGCCGCTGCTGCTGCTGCTGCAAAGTTGCGCGCTCTCCGCTTGGCCGGCCCTTGCTCTTGCTGAAGCAGAGCTGAAGCCACTCCAGCAGTCGGCGCGGGACGCGACCGCGATGAAATCGTTCTCCATCCGCCGGAGCAGCAGCAGCAGCAGCAGCAGCAAGGGAGCCCGGCGGAATAATACTGCATAATGAATAAAGTAAAACCGATTGTTTTCTTTCCCAGCTCAGTTCGGAACGCCGCTGCTGCTGCCGCCGCCGCTGATATTTTTTATGAGGCCGCCGCCGTCGCGTTCTCCAGGAGTTCCCCGCGGGGGCCTCCGGCAGCAGCGGGCCTCCAGCGCCGGCCGCGCACCTCACCCGCCCGCGGCCACGGGTAATGCAAACGAAATATCGGCTTGGCTAATACTTGGCGACCGCGAGAGGCGAATTGGATCGATTGGGGAGGGCCGCCCGGCAAGCGCGGGGAAGTTTACATCGCGGGTGGGGGTGAGTGGGGAGGGGAAGGGGGGCGTGTGGTGCAAGTGGGGATGTGTAACACGGTGGTGGTGTGGCGGGGCCGCGGCGTGTGGTGCGGTGTGTCGTCGTCGTACGGCATCGCTTTACGCATTACGGCCTTGGCTCGGGGCAGTCTGCTTAGCGGGCGCCGCACCGCCGCCGCCGCTGCCGCCCCGTCCCACAAGGTGCAACACATGCAGCCCCACAAGTGCCCCACCACCGCCGCGCCCCCGCCCGCCGCCGGTGCACTCGGCAGGCGGACGTGCGAGCGGAGAGTGGAGCGGCCGCGGTGCTCGCACACGACGTAGATGCCCCAGTCACAGCCCGGGCGTGTGCCCCAGATGTGTGTGAGTGTGTGTGTCACGTTTGCAAACCGGCTTACCCAGGAAGTCGGCGGGGGTGGCGCCGAAGCTGGAGGCCGCGGCGGCGAGGTGGCCGAGGTGCAGCGGGTGCCTGAGGATGGCGGCGGCCGCGGCGGGGCTCGACATCCTGGAAGCAAACACGGGAAAAGAAAAAGATTAGTAAAAGAGTTTTTAAAAAAACGCTCGCAATCCCTATGTCTTTTGCGGATTTTTGCACCGTCGCGGGTACAAAATGAGGCGTTTTGTCCAGTTTGAACCGGTTGAAACAGGCCGTCGTTAAATAACAACCCATCACTAAGGTGAATCAATTAAGCCGAAGGAAGTACACGCGTGGCTTTTCTTGGGTTCTCGGCATGTTGTACGTCTGTGCGGTGACGCTACAGTTTGGCGAAGTTAGGGAGGCGGCCGCCGTGATCACCGACACAAATCCACCCGAATCGATAAATGTTGGACTAAACGCGCGACCAGGTAAGGTACCCACCCGTACCCGACAGGTACCAGCGACGACGTAACACGTCACGTGACCTTGACGCAGGCCGACTCCGCAGACGAAATTCGCGTGTGGTCCTTGAGGCTGTACACATTATATATTGGATAGAAATTTATCAATATTGCTATGCCTGACAGCCTGACACAGAGTGAGATTCCCCCTCGTTTTCAAGCACATTTCAATGAAAACTAACAATGCTTCGAGGACATGAGCAAAAAATCACCACAAGCATGGTCACGATTTAGTATGTTCGTTTAACTCTAGGTTGTACGCATCGAATACAATGTGGCCGAATTTCGCAAACCACGACGCCCTGGCATTTGCATTGAAACTCCGTGTCAAGAGTTCTCCGCCCTAATCCCACAACAGGTTGCTTTCAATCACACATTTCCAATGCTAATTTTGCTCTTTCGGACATGCAAAGTCGAAAAAAGGTTTCATTAAACTATCCGCGACATGTCGCGCCCTCGCGCTAACTTGACCCGGATCCTCCGCAGCCTTGACCGCTTGACCGCCAGCGACAAGCTTTTGCCTCGCTTTGCCCAATTAGGTCCCGCCCGCCCCGTGCCCTGAATGAGCTGCGAAAACTTTTCCACTTATCTCTGCTGACGTCTCCGTCTCCATTACGCATTTCGCCACGTGTAGTACGCCCCGCTACAATAAGGGGCCTTCTGCTAGAATGAAACTTGAACCTTTAAAACGAAAAGCCACGCGCCATATATCACTGTTGACCGATCTGCGCGTTCAGGAGTATACAGGAACGGCGATCGTAATGATCTTCTTTTGGTATCGGTTTGGTCTCGAAAGGAACCTAACGGCTCCCTGTCTAAAATACACCACCGCGGACCCCGCGATGGGCATGAGAAGCACATCGTGAGCCTTGACTTGACAAACCGCAAGGCCTCTGCTGGCCAAAAATTTTTGATCCACCCAGAGCCGTTCCGTTTGCGAGTGCTTGACTCATCGGAGTAAAAGCCGCGCAAGCCCTCATAGTAGTAGAAAAGTAAAAGGGCCTCTTCGGGCGGAAGGGGGTCGATCACTGAATATTAAAGCGGCCGTCAGTCTACGGTCAAAGGGTCTCGGCTCTCAGTCCTAGGCGACCTGAAAGGCCGCGTCGCGTACCTGGTCGGGGTCGCGGCGGAGGTGACGGCGGGCCGGGGCGCCAGGATGCTGTCGATGGTGAACAGCGAGGTGGAGGACGCCGACGAGGACGTGGTGTGCTTCAGCTCCAGGTTGTTGTTGTAGTAGAGGGGCAGGTGCAGGCGCACCGCCCGCGGGCTGGACGAGGGGCTGCGCGCGGGCGAGCTGGACGGGCTGGCCGAGGTGGCGGACGCGGGCGGCGAGGGCGTGCCGTGGGGCGTGCGCCCGGCGCCCTGGTGCGCGGGGTGGCCGTGGTGGCCGAGCGGCCCGTGCGCCACCGTCTCCACCATGCCGGCCGACAGGCTGCTGCCGTGGGCGGTGAGGCTGCCGCAGCTGCTGTCGGACGCGCGCCGCAGCTGCAGTCGCCGCTGGTCCTCCGGGCTGAAGGCGACGTCCTCGGGCGAGGCCTCCGGGTCGGTGTCCGGGAGCTCCACGCCGTCCAGGCCGTCGAGGCCGTCCTCGTAGGGACGGTGGTGGTGATGGTGGAGGGGCGCCAGGGGCGGCGAGCCCCCGAACCGGAGCAGGAAGGCCTCCGTGCTGACGACGAAGACCCTCGGCGACACCACCGACGCACTCACGCACACAATCACTTCACTAACTCACGCGCGCCCTCGCTCAGTATCGCTCACTTCGCACTAGCCGCTGCACTCGCTGTCGCGCACTGGGGGGATCACGTGGACGCGGGGCTCCGGGGCCGCGGAGGGGCGAGCAGGGGGCGCAGCGCAGCGCCAGCCTGTTGATCCTGCCTCGGAGGCCGTGACACGCGGTGTGCCTCCTCCGTGAGGGTCTGGGACGGTACAGCGGCCAGGAGGCACCATCCATCCGCCGCTGGCACCGCGCCGGCCGCTCAGCCCCGCCTCCCACCCCGGCCCGGGGCCGCAAGCCCCTCCCCCCATCCCCTCCACCGCGCCGGGCCGGGGAGGGGGTAGGACAGGAGGCGCGGCGAGCCCGCGGCCCGCTCAGCCAGCGGCGCGAGCAGCGAGCACCGCGAGGCCGCGAGGCGGGGGGTCGGCGCGACGCGCTACAGCGCGCAGCAGCACCGCGGCCGCGGGCTTCCCCGGCAGCGCGTTGCGCGGCACCGCGGCCAGTCATCGGCATGGCGGACAGAGCTCTCCTCTGGACGACCCTTCAGCTTCCTATCACGAGTAGTCTTCCCCGCCGTCAACCCTGACAGCCGTCATCCACACAGTTGCCAACCGAGCCAATCACCAATTATTATTTTTCATCGGGCAATCAAAAATCGTCCAATTCACAAATGTGTTTCATTGAACTTGAACAGGCATGATGCAACGTTTTCAAAATCGTTTTTCCGCCGTACGCGGGTAGAAGGAACAAACACGTTTTAATGGGCAGTAGTATTTCAGCCCGCCCCTTACGATTTCACACACAGCACAGCACAGCAGAAGTGTCCTGGATAAAGGTTGGGAGCAGGTCCATTCCCGCATCCCATGGCCCCCAACTGCCTTTGATGCTGCTCCGTCGCTCCCGATCAGCCTCAAATCATACTCAAATCAGAAGCCTCCCCTGTCCATGTCCAGCCCGCCCGCCCCTCCCGCAGGAGGAGAAGGGCGCGCCAGGACCAGCAGCTCACCTGCGACACCCCTCAACAGGCGTCTCCTTCGCCTCCGCGCCGGCCTCGGAGCACGCCGTCGTCCGTCGTCCTCGGGGTGCGGAAGGGTTGAGAGTCTCGAGAGCCCCCACAGAGTCCCCGCCCTTCCATCCCGGCGGCCTCCTCTCCTCTCGACGAGCCGCGCTGCTGGTTGCACGACAAACGGCCATGTTACAAGCCAATAATTGCATTACCCCATCAAACCCCATCTGTGTCAAATCGCTTTGCTACATGACGCGAGAACAAACGCCCCCTCCCTCCCTCCCTCCCCTCTCCCCATCCTCCTGCGCAGCGCTGCTCCCGGCTCGCGGCCGCACCCCTTTTGCCTCCTCCCCCTCTCCCTCTCCGACGATACAACGGCTCAGCGCGCCGCCAAGCCTTGCGGCTAATTGGGCTTCAATCTCACAGCAAGCAGCAGCAGCAGCAGCAGCAGCAG
>NW_026267209.1:224192-225700 GCF_000697945.3 Frankliniella occidentalis | reverse complement strand
GGAGGCGGACGCGGAGGTCGGGCGGGGCGCGGCGCGGGACCGGCGGAACACCCCCAGGTCAGAACACCCCACGCCGCGCGGCCCATGTGAACAGGTGAGCGATCAAAGGCATCACGCTCCCTATCCACACCCCGCCCCGCCCCGCCCCGCCACCCCGAATCACGGGATGGAGCGGATGGAGTGGGATGACACGCAATGACAAGGCACGCGGGGCTCCGCGACAACTCCAGTGGGGTGTGCGGGCGGGGCCAGCTTGCTCGCTCGCGCCCCAAAAGCCAAAATGATATGCGAGGAGGAAATTTGGAGGTAATGGCCGGGCAGAGGTGGGGTGTGCGGGCGGGGCGGGGTAGGGGTGGGGCAGGGCGGAGCAGGGCGGAGCCAGACGAGAGCGATGAAGTTACATGGCAGCATGTCGATTCCCAAGCGCGCGACAGTATCTCTCTCTACCCTCTCTCGCTCTGTCTCCCTCTCTCTCGCTCTTTCTGTCTCTATCTTTATCTGTTCCGCTCCTTTGTCGTGTCGCGTACCGAAGGTGCTCTCTGCCTGCTGCCGGCTTGTTACCGGAACTCGGGGTCAGAGGCACCCCAAACGAGGAGCTCGGTGTCCTCGGCCCTCCTCTCCGCCCTACAGAGCCAGCACAGCACACCATATTCCTTACTGCCGGTTCTCTCGACCCTCCCCTCGCGTCGCGGAAGAGCGGGAGACGCGCGGGAGAGAGAGGGGCGGGACCCGCTTCTCCGCCCCCTCCTCCCCCCTTCCCCTCGACCCCGAGCAGCTCGCCTCGCCTGCGCCTCGCCTTTTCATTCCTTTCCGACGCGGGAGCAGCCGGGAAGAAGAAGACGACTTTTTGCGTTATTTTCTTATTCTTTTATTTTCCGGGGGCTTCTTCTTCTCTTCCGCGAGATCTCAAAGCGCCGCCCCACGCGGCCCCGGGCCCGGGCCCCGCCGCCGCTCCGAGCTGGCTTGCTTCTCTCGGGGCTCGGCTCGCTGCTCGATCACTAAATCAGACGGCAGCGGCAGCGTAGGAGAGAGAGAGGAGTGAGGAGAGACAACACGGTGAGACGGCGAGGATGACTTAGAAGGCAGCCCCCCCACCCCCTTCTCCAGAAGGAATTGAAGGATTTCTCTTTCAGGAAGGAAGGAGGCTTTCTCGCTTGTAATAAAATAAGATACGTTATCCCGGACGTCAGGAAGGGCGATCGGAGAGCTCCCTGGTTTGAGCTCCCACATTTTAAAAGACAAAACACGGTAATTTTTTTTAGTATTATTTTTTGGGGGGTGGGGGGAGGAATTTATCCGCGAGTTTGCCCTCAGAACTGTGGAACAAACCGCGGAGCTCTCCGATCGCACCACCCTCCAGCGCGCCTGCCGCCGCCGCCGCCTCGCGCTGTGCGCCTGTGGCCGGCGGGGTAGGCAACCCAACGCCCAGCCGCGTCCCGCGCTGCCTACCTCCCGGGCGGCCCCGGCCGCGAGGGGGTTGCAGCGCCACCGCCCCCGCGCCGCCCCCG
>NW_026267209.1:218270-224142 GCF_000697945.3 Frankliniella occidentalis | reverse complement strand
AGTAGTAGCAGCAGCAGTAGTAGCAGCAGTAGTAGTAGCAGCAGCAGTAGTAGCAGCAGCAGCTCCCGCGCCGAACTCCTCATCCATCCGACCATTTATTCGCAGCAATCGTCCCTGCTGCCCCGCGCGTCCTTGCCTCCGCTCTGCTCCGGCGGCGGTGTCACTGAGTCGCTTGGAATTAATTCATTATTTCTTGTTGCTATCGCGCCGTTCATTGTTTCATACCTCCGGGGGCAGAGGTGCTTGCGAGGTATGGTCTGCCGCGCCTCCCCGCCGGAACATTGCACGTTTGTTGTAAAGGACACTAGAAGACAATAATAAAAACAATAACAGCAGTACATAGCAGCATCAACAAACACTCTACAGGGTGGTCCACAGACCCCTTCCTTTATTTTGCTTATACTGTACCGGATACTGGCGTGCGGGCGGGTTGCATACTCGCACGGGGCCATAAGGCGCCGCGGTGAGCGACGGTAGGCAAGCCCGCCCGCACGCGGTACAGTATAAGCAAAGTAAAGGAAGGTGTCTGTGGACCACCCTGTATAGTACTTTCTGCCTCGCTCCGCTCTCCCGCCCTCACTCCTGCTCAATCCTCATCCCCTCCGACGACAACGCCCCTTCGACGTCACCGCAAATAAAGTCAGTAAATGACGTTATCAGACTCGAGGTGCGATATCGAGCGCAGACGCTTGCAGCAGCTCACTTCGCGGGTGTTGGGCCCCCCGGCTGCTCGCGTCGGCGCCTATAGACCAAGACCCTCTCCTCCTTGTCCCCTTGTCTTCATCCTTGTCCGCGCCCCACCACGCCCCGCCCCGCCACCGCAATGCAAAACCAATTAACAGGGCAATCCGCGAGCGCTGCTCCGCGTCATGCCATACCCGACTGCTGCCGCTGCTGCTGCCCGGCTGGGCGCGGCTGACTTGGAGTGGGCAGCGCGGCCCTGCAGCCACCCTCCTCCTGACTGTGCGCCCGCCCGCCCGCCCCGGCGCTGGCCGTGACGGTGCTGGTGACAGCCCCGCGACGGGCGATAGCCGAGGCGATAGCGATAGTATTGTAATTGGTACACGTGCCGCCGCTGCTGCTGTACGGGGTGGCTGAAGTGTCGCACTGTAAATCCAATCCGTGCCCAGCAGGTAAGCGACAAAGTCGCCTGCCCTCCAAAACTAGGCGACTTATGTCGACACAACCCTGCTGCTGGAAATCTTTTGGTCTCCCGAGTTAGTTGCATGGACACACACTGGGTGGAGTGACTATGGGGGCTTATACAATGCAATTACTCGGAAGACAAGAAGGTGTCCAGCTGGTGGTCGACATAAGTCACCTAGATTTTGGGGGGTTGGGCGAATTTGTCGCCTACCTTGCTGGACACCTTGGATTTACAGTGACTCAATACGGTCGCAGGGCGCAAAGCAGGCGCCTTACGGGCGAAGGGAGTAGAAAACCCCGCAGCACTGGAGTCAAATACATAACCGATACCGCATTTGCAGCCGTGGGGGCGCGCTTGATGTCTGACGCCTATACCTCCGAGCGCGGCGGCGCCCTATAGCCCCTCGCGAGTAGGCAACACGTCCGCACGCCTGTGATGCGGTACGGTGGAACTAAATCTTGCTCCGCGGGGTCGGAACTGAGCTGACTACCCTATATGCTGGGGAAAGGGGGAGGGGAGCAGAAAACAGAAAATAAGCAAATCATCGAAAGAGAAAGAACCGCGGCAAAACTTTTCACGGCATAACTTTTACCCCTTTTGGTGGTCCTCCCCCGCGTCTCGCCTCAGCGACCAGCAGCAGCGGCGCAAGGTCTAATCACTCATCCTGGAGCTATATGCCCCCTCCCTCCCCCTCCCGATCCGGAAAGGAGCAATATGCGATAAGAAGGCAAGCTGTCAGCCGCAGGGCACTGCGAGAACCCGGCGCGGGCGAGACGAGGCGGGCAAGGGGCTCTCCGCCAAATAGCTCATTCTCCGCGCTGATAGCTTTATGAAAATGTATGAGAACGGGAATCGCGCCGTCGTCGCCGCCGCCGTGCTGTTGTTGCTCGCCTTGCCTCTCCTCGCCATCCCTGCCGCTCTATCGAGCCCCGCCATGCCAAAAGCCACACTGACAAACAGCGTAAAGTCACAACAACGGGGCCCTTTTAAAAAGATAAAACATAAATAAATCATGTGTCTAATTGCTTTAGCAGATGATAACTTAAAACACGTACACTAAACAATATGCAAAGGTAATGTAAAGGTGTCAGCTAGCTTTAACTCTAGAGTTTCTGCAGAAACTGAGAACCAAGCTAGCTGGCTGAGGTGTGGCGCACCAACACAACCGAGGGCTCGCGCCTCGCGCTCGCTGCCCAGCAGCCGCAGCTCTAATCGTGCCGATTTTTTTTAGCCCACCATTCATTGATTTTATTGAGTATTATTTTTAACCAGTTACCAAGACTGCCTCTACCAGAAGGAAATGTCGGCGGAAAATGAAGAACTCACGCTCATTTGAACGTGGTCGACGCCTGCGTGAGCGTAATGAGCAGAAAATAATACAAGATAATTTCTTATTTATTATTTACAAGATGAACTGAACCAAGTGCACAAAGCAGTACGAAAACAAACAAACTGCAGACTTTTCAGAACATTTTAAAATTTACAGCCAAATCATTACGTCAGGCTACTGGGAATGGTGCGTGGGTACAGTACATCCATCATCTGGTCTGTGACAATACCTGCAAACCACTTCAACAGACGGGGGCAATGCACTTATGATGGATCTCCGCTGCAGCAAGCAGCCAGCGACCTGGTCTCTGCAGCCAGCGCCCTTGTCTCTGCAGCCGCCGCGTACGAGGACGAGCCGTCGCAGCGCCCGCAGGCCGCACGCCGCCAGCTCCTGGCCCAGGTCGGGGAAGTAAAACTTCTGGTTTACAGTAGAGAAGGTACTGAAACAGGACACTTGCAGCTCCCGTATTGATGAGGCATGGGCACGAATCAGAGACAGCATAGTAGACTTGTGCTCAGTGTTGAAGCACACGCTGAGCCACAGCAGCCTGCCGTGCTGCGAGGGAGGGAAAGTCAGATTTGGACCATGGTAATTAAACACCAACAAGCTACGCAGCCTGGGCATGTGCTCCAAACAACGCAGCTGATTCTCCGTGATTCGATCAATGTAGAGCTCCTCCAGCTGTAACGGAAGGTCCGGGTAGTCCACCTCTTTAGCGCATTTAACTTTCAATCTTCTGAGTCCCGACAGTTTCTGCACCTCCTCCATGACGCTGGGCTGAACCTCTCCCGAGAACTCCAGCTCTTCGAGGTGCGGCCCCATGACCCGCAGCAGGTCCTCAGAGCCGTCGCCCCTTAAGGACTTCAGGCTGCGAGGGATGGACCATTTCTGCGGGATGTCACGAAGAATGTCATTCACTTTTAGACGATCATTCTCGAGGTGTTCATTATCTATCGTTAGAACGGAGATGAGAGGTGGCCCAACGTAAGCCGCAGCAGGGGTGACAGGAGGAGCGGTGATGACGACGTCGTCGCGAACCTAGAGTGGGTAGAAAGCGGCTGAACATCTTGACATCGTCACGAGCCCAGTGAGAAATGCATGTCGAAACGATGTCGATTCGACCAGTTTTCCATCGTTTCGATGTCGTTTCGACGTCGATTCGACTTGTCATTTCTCACTGGGGAGGGGGCAATAACTCCGGGAATCATGTGTACACCTGCCTGGGAATCCCCAGGATGAACATTAATCGAAATCAAGCGGGAAACTAGAGAAACTGGTACAAATTAGTCGGATTAACCGTTTTCTATCAGTAAAAAAACTCGAAAAAAAACGTTGGTAACGAATATAAGCAGAAGGGAATCACTGGGAATCAAGAGTTTCGGGAATCATGTGTACACTTCAAAAGGGAGTTATTGCCCCCTCGCATCGTCAGTATAAGTTCTTTCCATCTGATTGGTGACTCACCTTCCCCACTAGTAGCCCATCGGCCCGCAGCTGCAACAAGAGAAGGCGCAATAAGGAGTCGCCGCATCCGCCGGGCTGCACAGAGGCCGTCCAGGCGGAGCCACCCTCCTCTTCGGCAGCGAAGGTGCACTGCTTGGTTGAGGTGAGCAGGCGGTGGCTGGCCTCGAACTGCTCCGCCAGCTGCACGGGCTCCTCCACGGCCTCCGACGTGGTGCCCACATCGCCGGCCGCTTCCCGCTGCACCCGCCTCTGCAGGGCCTCCTCCACGTGTCCAAGCTGGGCGACCGACGACTCCAGCTGGCGGTTCAGCGACTCGACCGCTAGAGGCACCATCTGCCGCAGCATCTCCACCACATGTCTCCCTGCGTCAGCGCCCCGCTGTAGCTGCTCCAGCTCTGGGTCCTCGATCTTGGGCTTCTTGCAGGGTGGTGCGTCCTCGTTCTCCAACAGTTGGACGGCTAGGACGTTGTCGGGCAGGTCCTCAGGTCGGCGTTGCCTAAATGACTAAACCAGGCAATGGAAAACAAATAACTTGGGAGTGAGAGAAATGCAAAATTTACATTTTAATCAACTTGTTCAATAGTTTTCTAGGAAAACCAAAAGAGGTAGTGGCGAGGGTGGGAGCATATTGGACACACTACACATGTACGTGGGCTACCCATAATTCAACCTCGCGCTTTCTTCTTGATTGTTTTTATCTCAAACTAATTTAATTAAATTTCTGTTATTTTTTGGTTTGTTGCCTACTGTACATTACCCGGGGAACTCAAACAATTAATTTCCGTACTAGTCCTCAAAAACAAAATTGAGGATGTCAAGCCACAAGATATTTAGAACGTACTGACCTTGCTGCAAGTTGGGCACTTCCTCCCTAAGGCAGGATTTTCAACACATTCCTTACAAACGGTGTGTCCACAGGGTAAGCTTTTAGGGCGGTGGGAGTCCAGGTCCAAATTGAGGAGACAAATATCACACTTCAAATTCATCTACAACACAAACAAAAAGGAGTGTCATGATCATGAAAATATACCGTATACTTAAGTCGAGCAACCCAAGATTAGCGTTCTTGAAATGATAGGTAAAACCTAAACCGCTTCATAACCACAAAAGTGAACTGTACACTGGACTTACTTTTCTTACAGGTGTCTGTTCTGCGTACTGCGAGTAAGATGCGATGATGGGCTGTCGAAAACGTCACAAGCAATACATAAACTCACTGTAGGTTGAACTGCAGTTTTAAACTTGAATCGGTAAAAATAATAATAATAATAAGTTCTCGGATCAAGGTTATGTTGTTATCGGCTACTACCCGGGTTTTCTTCTTCCTCCTTTCCCTTGTAGGTCGTGTGAGACGTGGCTTGCGATTGGCTGTAATGGTTTCGGCGCAAAGGCGCAGGCGCAGAGGGCGCGGGCGCGAGGCATGAACGCGAAGCAAACAATTTTGTCGTGCCATTTTCAAACAAAAATGTCGATGAGAATCGATATTGATATCCATGTACTTAAGTCTTGTATTATATTATTTCAGTATAGGCATGTGATGTGAAGGTTGCAAAGATCTAACACGGCTACGCTGCCTTTTGAGCCGTGGGCAGCGAGCATAGGCAAACCCGCCTGCCCCCATGCATGCGGTACAGGATAACTACGAACGTGAGCGGCATGAATCAGCCACCTGGTCTGCGTATTTGAATGTGCTCCAGTATTACATGCCTATTTGCCTACTGCCTTGTGGAGAAGGGACTAAATGTCAAACTCTTTGGAATTAGACTATATAAGATACGAAGGATCCGCACGAGTCGCTGAGGGGATTCTAATCATGTTCTCGCCACAAAAGCCATAACGCGCATCCCTGGCCTCGTGGTGACCGCGGTGACCCTGATGGCCTACTCGCCCACGCTCCCCCCGCTGTGGGTACAATGCAGTGTCCGCACCCC
>NW_026267209.1:211633-214945 GCF_000697945.3 Frankliniella occidentalis | reverse complement strand
CCCATCGACGCCGCCCCCGCCCGCGTGTACCTCGCCGCCTCTTTTCTGCTCTCTTTCCTCCCCTACCTCCTCCTCCTCCTCCTCCCCCGGCGAGGCGAGTTTAGCCGGGCATTCTGCAAAAGCGTGCGAAAGCGAATCATTTTAATTAACTTTGAGTGAGTGTTTCAATCATATTTCCTTTGTGACGCGCGCGGCGGCGCGGGCGCGGGAGCAGCAGCAGCAGCAGGGCGGCTCTCCATCCCCATCGGATCCGCGCCACCGGACCCAGGCGACGATTAATAAAGCTCGCAGGGGAGTGGAAGGGGTGGGGGTGAAAATCAAATGATGGAAAAGTTTTGGAGACGCGAAGCCACGCGCCGCGACGGAACGTGTATCGCTGCTTCGCAAGTTGTGAACCCGCGCGGTGCGCGGGCGCGCCGTCGCGTCGGGGATCATCGTGCCCGGATCCCACCCGATGCCACCCCCACACAGGTCGACCGTCGCGACCGCGCGGGACGAAGCCCGAATCGCGTTTCTCTGTCTCCTCCCACCCCCCTCCTAAACTTTTCCCCCGCTCTCGTCTGTCCACTAACGCCACACAATATATGCGCGCGCTAAACTAAACGGGCCGATTATGTGGTCCTGGGAAGTAAAGCTCCGCCAGGACAGAGAGGAGAAACCGCAACGATGCGGTGAGCCTGTTGTGTGAGCTCGGCCTCGGCCCCTTGGGGGTTCCTCTGGAGGAGGAGGACGAGGGTCCAGAGCCAGGGAGTAAGTGCTTCCGTGGGGGCGAGAGAAATCCAAGTAGCAGTAGTAGCAACACGCCAAAAGGCGGGGCGGGGCGAAAAAAAACGCGTCGGGGCCATCTGCCGCGCGCGCGGGCCGGGCGCGAGGGGGCGGTAACATGACACGTCTGGGTTAGGTCCAACGGGGTGGTGGGTGGCTGGCCGGGGTGGCTGCACCCTCACACCCCCGCCCGCATCCCCTACCATCCCCCCCACGTGGCTTATCACGTGCCAGCGTGGATTCAAACGCCTCTCTCGCACCCCCTCCCAAACCCCTCGGCGCCAGCAAAGGTGAGATCCAAGCTTCCACTGTGCTTATCTGCACCCGCACCCTTCCTCCCCCTCCGCCGCTCCCGTGCGCACTTTGCCATGCGTCAACAGATTTCCACGCCGTATATCCGACAGCTAAATACCCCCTCAGGAAAAATCCATTACATTAACAATCTCTTTCGCTTGGCTCTGGCGGATAGAGAGATGCCTGTGAGCGCGAGAGAGGGTGGCGGAAGGGGCAGCAGCGGCGAGTCCACGGCGGTCTTACCCTACCACCCCTCTCACCGCAAAAGTGGAGGTAAAAATATTTGTATTCGGTAGAAAGTGCGGGGCGAAAAGAACTGCGTAATCATCATTAGTCGTTCCGGGTCCGGGTGATTCAGAGTACAGTCACCTCGCGATAAGTGTCCGACGGCGGGACCGGCGCCAGACCCGCCAGACACATATCGAAGGGAGCAAAACGTTTAACACCTGTTGGGAGCGTCTGGCTCGGAGCCTCGCCCGTCCGAGGAGTTTATTGCTCGATGCGTCGCTGGGGACCCGCCCGATCTGCATATGTCCCGCCGACGCTCGATAAGTGTCCGCTCTAAGTGTCCGAGTGCTACTGCACGTTCTCAGGTAAGCCACGGCAAGCATGGTGCTCGTTGGCATTGTCGGCGCGCCTGGCCCAGTCCGATCTGAGGCTCGGGTCCAGCGATGGTCGAGCCAGGGCTCCACGCACTGGATGACTCGTCAATCACACCGGCTTAGGGGAGTGGCGAGTAAACTTGCAACATTTCTGAGCCAAGGGCCCGGACCTGAAACGGAAACTTATCGAGCGGACAAGTACGTTTCAAAATGTTTTTCAAGGTTCCTTGAGATTTCCTGAATCACCCGCTACAGGCGGGGAAACGACGGGTCAGAGGAGACGGAGATCAGCTACGAATGAAACGCGAATTTTGCACGTTTGAGGCGACCCGGGATCTCAGCGATGAGAGCGGCCGACTCGGGGGAAGGCGGGGCCGGGCCGGGCGCCGACGAGAGCAATCAGTGTAATGTATCGGCCAGGTATTCGGCCCCCGAGCCCATAGACAGAACAGTAATAAATGGGGAGCAGACTCTCCGTCTCCATTCCAGGGGCGCATTGTGCTGCTTCGCGAGGCCACGTTTGGTTTATGGCCCGGCCGGACAGCGGACAGATGCTCCGCACCTGAAGGGGAGGGGTCGTCACCTCCTCCGCAGACAAAGGCTTGAGGGCCGCTAGCGCGTCGCTGGCCGGCTAATCCCCTGCCCAGCGCCGAGTCCCCCGTCCGGCCCGTCCACGCCGTCGCGACAGCCCGGCCGTCGGCGCCTTTGGCCTGTCTGGGCCGGAGGCTGAATCTGCGGCCCCCGTCGTCCGGTTGAATGACAGGTGCAGGTGCGGGGGCAGCCGTTAGGGCGCATGAACCCCGCGCGGTGAATCGCCGCGGGTCCATCTGTGTGACGGCCGGAGATACTTTACGAAGGGTTATTTATTGTTGTTGTCCGAGGACTCTTCTCCGCAAAACGACAAAACTGGCGACAGGGCGGGCCGGCGGGGCGGTAGCGGTGGCGGTGGGGCCAGCAGCCGGCGTGAGAGCGGACAGCGAACGCGGGCGCGGCGGGATATCATCAACGTGACCCGTGAGGCGACCCCCGGCGTCAAACAAAACAGGCGAGGGCCAGCCCGCCGCCCACTGATTAGTCCTCTGGCTGAGCGGGAGGGACGGAGATAGAGAGTCTCGGGATGCTGCCGATGCTGCCCAACCAGTCTCCCCCAACCCCAGGCAACTCCCATGCTATGGGCCTGCCGCTTAGAGCACGTGACGTCACGAGGCGGCGGTCCGTACTGCCAACTGTATTTCAACAAAAAATCCCTATACCACAGGGATATCCCCTCCTCGAGCGTACTTTTTTCTCTCCCGGAGTTTGAAAGACTGTTTAGAGGAGAGGGTAGATTCAAACGGAGGTTAAGCTTAGACATTAGAAAGAAAACAAAAAGGTCATGTCAAATTCAGATATATTTTGCACAGCAAAGTCAAAACAAAAGTTAATTAAATATAAACTTAGAAACACATAACAAAAAAAAAAATTACAAACATGCAAACAAATAACAAAGTATTTGAACAAAAAAGACAAATTTCAAAAGATAAAAAATACAGAAACTTAACTACACAAATGGTTTAGAAGTCTGGCCTTCAGCTCATCCTTCTTCCCAGAAACTTTCAACCCTTTTTGCTTAAGTATGGCTTTTAGCTGTGCCACATTCAGACTGTCAAGG
>NW_026267209.1:209333-210515 GCF_000697945.3 Frankliniella occidentalis | reverse complement strand
CTCCCCCGCCCGCAGGGCTGACCCGATGCATTAGTGATGACGTTTGTCCTGAGGAGCAGGCGGCGCCCCCCGACTACTCGACCCAGACCACCATCGTCAGGCTGCGGAGCCCCCCGCTCCGTCCCGCGCCCCGCCCGCCCCGCCGTCGCAGTCCCGCGGGGACCGCTGAGCAGAGAATCCCTTAATTTCAGGGGTGAATCCCCCCCGTTTGTTTTAGCCTTTTTCCTCTCCCTCCCCTTCTCCCTCTTGCTCGGCCCGTGCGGTGCGCTACGGTCTGCTCGCTCTATACCACGGAGTTTCACCCCACGCCCTCACCATCTCTCTCTTTGCTTTTCTCGCGCGGCCTTTCTTCTTCTTTGTTGGCAGTGCGTCCACTAACCGTTCAAAAGTTCTTTTCAACAGCCCGGTTCGTCCCCAAGGAGGCAAAGGTTTAGTGAGGACGTCACGATAAAATAACCGCACGGATTTGCCACACTAAGACTGCTCATTGACTGTCCGTCCTCGTCAGGTTTTAAGGCGGATGGAGACACGCGACCTAAACCTTCTCCGTCGGCGTCGGCCCTCCACGCTCCACGCTGGCCGAACACCGCCTCCTCCTTCCGCGCTTCTGCTGCTCCTCCACTTGCTGCTGCTCGCTGCTGCTCCTGCTGCTCCTCCTGATGCTCCTGCTCCTGCTGCTGCTGCTTTTGCCCTTGCTCCCGCTCCTGCTGCTCCTGCTTCCCCTCCTCCTCCTGCTGCTCCCGCTGCTGTTCATGCTCCTCCTCCTCCTGCTGCTGCTCCTGCTCCTCCTGCTGCTCCTGCTGCTCCTGCTCCTCCTGCTCCTCCTCCTACCTCCCCCTCCTCCCCGCCCGCTCCGCGCCCAATCCGATAAAGGCCTTATGAGCGGGCGCCGCTGATTGGCGAGGCGCCATCCGCCTCCTCTCCGGGGAACTGTTATTGATTTGGAAAGGAGAAGGGACGAGGAGGAGAGACGGGGTTGGAGGGTGCGGGGACCTGGGAAGGGGGGTAGGAGGGGGGCAGCGGCGCTCACGTGCCACACCTCGGGGGGCGCCCCCTTCATTCCCTTCCTTCCCGCGGGTTTGTTGTTTTATTATCTTTCTCACTCCGATTTCGCGCTCATCAAAAGTCTTTGTTTTCAGCACCGCGCTGACAAGCGGAGCGCCCCCGCCCGCCCCCCACCCC
>NW_026267209.1:199632-203018 GCF_000697945.3 Frankliniella occidentalis | reverse complement strand
GGTATTGTGACACAAAAACAGAAAGTGAAATATAAACATGCACCGCTCTTCCAGAACTATAGATATGCCCTTGGAAATCCCTTGAGGTTGAGATGAAACATTATGAGATGTCATGAACAATACAAAAGGGACCTTTTGTAATATAAAGTTCTGATCACATGCATCCAGAAATTTAATTACTAAACCAGCACACCCATTTGTGGTTTCACCAATAATTAGCTCAATTCGTTCCAGAGTTATTGTGTGGATAGAGAGACTAACAAAATGAAACTCTTCAGGTCAGTGGAGCTATCCCTATCCCGTATTAAACAGCACTAACACCCAACACGAAGACACCCGTTCATAAATACTGTGTAATAAACCTGTCATAATGCCAAGAAGAATTTGGTCTTCAGGGTCTAACTCCACCTCCTCCTCATCTGTGCGAAGGCCAGTGGAATTTTTCGTGACAAGAGCTTGCCTAGTTCTCCGTGACACTTTAGCCCTCAGCTCTGCATTGCAATCCCTGCATTTTTGTTGAATAAGGTTCTCTGAAATTCGGCTGAAAAGGATATTGACGGTGTCCTTCGCATTGTGGTGTGCGGGACACAACAAACCCTCCCACTGCACAGCATTTTGGAACAATGTAGCAACATCACTTGACACATTCTCTTTGAACAATACCCTTTTCCATTGTCTTTCAAATACATTTTGGCAAGATAGATAGATAGATATTAGATTTGGAGACGGAAATGAAGTTTGTGAAGATACAGAATTATAAAACAGAGGTGGTTGTGAAGACGTTAGTAGATTAGAACAGTGAGAGCAGTCAATTTTTTTAAGCAGAGAAGGTAGAATTTCAATCCACTGTTCTGTGGGCGCCTGGCGAACAAGAAGATTGGTGGGTTGCACTCTAGGACGACGTCCAAAATTGTCTGGGGTATCCCCACGATGCAGAGACTGCTGGACTGGTGGTGCAGTTGAGGGGTCCTCTTCTGATAGTAAATACTGACTCAGATCTGACATCATGAATGACTCATCATCCAGGCAATTTTTACTGTCAGCACTAACAAGTCTTGAGAACCTGCTAATCAGGCAAGTTTTCATAGAAGCAGTGAACTGGGCCAAGGTGAGGTCAGAGCTACTGCCCCCACACTGACGGATGAGACAGAAAAAATTTTCAAGAGCATCTTGGTTTAAATGCCGCAGTTTCAACACACGAACCTCTTCTTTCACTGAGCACCACAGCACACGAAATGATTTAACATTTTCAATCCATCCCCGCACACAAGGAGGAATGTGTCGGACACCATCTTTCTTTCTGATAAATGTCCATGTCTGCAGCTTAGAAATGATGGTATTCCACATATCCTCCTTGATGTGGGGGGAATGATCTGTAACATTGACTCTAAAGAGTTTCTGGTCATTGTTTTCCTTTGCTCTTGGGCCATTGCAAAGGTCGAAGAAACTGTCAATGTCCTCACAGAGATCAGCAAATGGCAAGCAGTGAGAGAGTTTCTTGCCATCACTGATAGAGACAATCGCCTTGATGAATTTTGATACAGATGCACTAAACACTTGAGCAGCATACGAGACCCGCATCTTGTCCCGGCCCTGGGGATTAATGTGCCTCATTGATAGAGAACTTAATTTACTAAGAGACTCATCATATTTAAAAAATTCTATCAAGTGACGCCACTTGGCAACTTTATTTCCATTAAATTCAAGATCACTTGTTATCAGATTGTTTCTAATGTTTTTTAAAATGTGTGGCATGTCCCATATATGCACAAGCCTCTGTCCATCAATAGAATACAGTAAGCCATCACCATTCTTCTGGCGAAGCTCAGCAATAGCACTTCTGTTTGTAGGGCCCTGGTCAGAAACAGTAGCCTTTACAGTTAGGCCAATACTGGTAAGGGCCTTCACAACATCTTCAATTAAAATCTTTAGCATGGTAGATGGGCATGTCTTACTGACAAAATAGTATGCAACTGGTTGAGTCCACTTGACATGGAGCCCTTGCACCATGAACACCAGCGCATGATCAGCAATATAGTTTGTTCTGCCTCGCTGCCCATAATTTTCGAAACCAATGACTAAATCTTTTCTAAGATTGTAAAATACACGCCCACGCAAGAAGACCTCATCAAATAATAAAACACACTGTCTATCCCGGGATTTCATCAACTCCACCTTCTTCTTCAACAGCGACAGAAAAGGCTGAGAAATCCCGGGAGCCAGATTCACTTTGTTCAACAAGTTTTTTAAGCTTGCTTCACTAGGTATGGTCATATATTTGGCTAAAAATCGGAAGGCCCTCACTCCCCTTTTCATAACCCCTAACCAGAATAGTTTATCTTGAAGTGTCCAGCGCCTGCCTCTCGGTTTAACTTTAAAATTTTTCATCTCTCCCTCAAGGATCACACGGGCTACTGGTGATACCACAAGTTCATTCAGTACAGTTAGGGTCTTATTATTAAGTACCTTTGTGAGGTTCTTGTTGCGGCGTTGGGCAATACTCAACTTTCTCCTTACGTCTAATGCCATGGTTCTGTACTGTTGTGCAGTTTTCAGAACCTTGTCCAAATTTTCATCATTAGAGTCATACTGCACACCAGACATTTCAGCAAGATTTTGGAGCCCAATCCTATGCTGCTTGCCATCCCTATCCCTTGCTCCAGTGGATATGAGAGACCCTGAAAATAACATAATTAAATAGACAAATAGACTAAGAGAGAGGCACTAAACATTTAGTTAGCAACACCTAAGTAATAAGATATTCTTAAACAGAGCAACTGCAGTCAACTTTCAAGAATAAATTGGGTGCCAATTTTTTTAATTCCTTACTGCGTGGAGATGTTGCCTGTGGCAAGTCCAGGTGAGGATTCTTCAGCTCAGATTCAAAACTACTGTCATCATCATCAATATAAATTTCTCTAGAGCGTTTCCCTGAAGAATTGAAAACTTAAAAATAAATCATAGACTCACAAGTTCATTCTTTTCAAAGTAGAGATTATAATTGTAATAATAAATCAAATTTACCAGAGTGGACCTGATCAGATGACTCTTCTGTGCAGTCCATGATGTCATCACCACACTGGATTGGTGTCAAAGGTGAGCTAGTGTCAGGACTGTCATCACAGTCACTTTCATCATTGAAGCCACTAAAGAAAAAGACTAGAACATGCCCGAGATAAAATAACAAGTAGATAGGATGACAACACCAAATGAAGTTAAGATAGGATGTGTAGCTATGTACCATCTGGATTATCATATTTTTGCATAACCTCTGGACTGAGCTCAGGGTATGCAAAAATAGTGGGCACAGCATTCAGTCGAAGTTTGGTCTTAAACTTGTTCCAGAATTGGCTGTCATCAAAATGATTTGGGCACATGTACAAATT
>NW_026267209.1:186550-196163 GCF_000697945.3 Frankliniella occidentalis | reverse complement strand
ATAGATTAAAGATAATTAAAAACTTATTCTCACAAATAAAAGATAACAAAAATGCATAGCACAGTGAATGTGCAAAGATGCTTTAAATGCAATTAAAATTCATTGTGTTGATTGTGTTCTTCAAAACTCAATATGTAAATTAATAACAAAACAAATCATAAAATTGAAGGGAAAATTTCATGGAAGATTACATGATAATGGCAACAAGTTCCAAGCCAGGAAAAAAACCTATCTTACCATTAAATAACTTAAATTCATTTCATACAGTACTTTTTAATTCTAGTTTACTCATAAGTAATACTGAATTGATTGACTGATGCTGCACCATATGTTCACCTAAAGAGGCCCAGGGTGCTAGTCAAGTAAGGACCCAATACATTTAAATTTCTTTCAAAAGCCTGGTTAAAAAACTACATGCTTCCTTTTCTTGCTATCTTCCCAGATCAGGCTAGGTTTATTCAAAACAATAAAATAAATATGCAACAACATTTTCAATAGAAGAAAACAAACATCAACAATGGTCCAATTAAAAAATAAATTGATACCCCCTATTGTTATTCTAAATTTGCAAAATTAAAATCTAAGCATTTTAGGTAACATTCCATATATTTGTTATTGTGCTGCCCACAGAGTTAGCAATCATTATTGCTTGGAAAACAAAAACAAAACAAGCTTAAATTTTCTTAAGCATTGGTACATTTAAGACAGCAGGCACTTCAATATCTTCCAGTCGAATATTTGACGGGTTGAAGGGGAATCGGACCGGGAAGCTCTGCTTTGAGTCCATAAGTAACGTTACCTGTGAGAGAAAGCATTTTGAAAGGAGTATCCAAAGTTTGAAAGAACACATGCAAACTATAAAGAAAGATAAATTCACAATCATTTAGAAATATAAGAAAACTCACTTGAGGCTCTCCTGCAAATTGGTTAGCTTGAAGTTCGGCGCGTTCTTGCAAACGAGCCTGAATCTTCTTTATAAAGGTCAATGGCACTCTCTCTTCATAATCATCAGCAGGAGTATACAAATTTAATAATTTTATGATCTGGATAGGACAGGAAATGAAAACATGAGTAATGAAGCACAAGTTAAGAAAAGAAAAATGACTGCTGGAAATCAAAAGCAATCACAATACCTGATGAACTGTTAACCGGTCACACATATCACACACACTCTGTACATCTTCATCAGTTTTTCTGGCTTGCAATAATTGAGCAGCCTGAATTATGGGTGCCAAGGTTTCTACAATACATGGATCTAAAAGCTTATGATCTCGAGTCCACTGCTCTAGATGTGAAAGATTGTAACGAATTTGCATCCCCTTTGACCAATGACACAAATCTTTCCTCAATAGAAGGTTGTTCAGAGCAGATGCACAGATGAAATAGAATAGCTGCCGGAAGACCTGAGTTATGACTTCAGGATCTACTCCATGGAATCCGAGAGTTCGATGGAAACTAGACAGCTCTCCAATCATAGCATCAAGAGCTTGTTGCATTCCCGGTTTGACATCAGCATCGGACATTGTCCGACCACGGCGACCACCTCCACCACCACCCCGGGATGATAGACCTGTGATTGCCTCATTCTCAAGAATAGCAGGAACAACATAAGGCTGGATCTTCTCCTCAAGGATTGATATTAAGGCCTGTAAAAAGTAGTTAATATATAGTACACTTCAAAATAAGGATGAAATTTTAAGAGATTTTGTTTATTTGCTTACCTGATATATCCATACAGCAACATCACTTAGAACCTGTCTGTATTCAGCAAGGTCAAAGTTCCGTAGACATTGTTCATTTTGCTTTGGCGTGTTTTCTTCTTGGAATGTTTTATCACCACTATATTGTTTCATATTGTGCAACAATCTGAACACAAAACAAAAAATTGACATGTATGGGTTTTGCACATTAAAATAAATTACCATGTTGAAAAAATTTCCTCAGTTTTACCTCAAAACATTAGAGAGCCACAGCACAATTGTGTCAAGATCTTCATGTTTCTTTTTAATAAGCTTTTTCACAGTATTAATTATGGCAGTTAGAAGAGATCGGACTTTTTCATCATCATTAATATAGTCAGTGTGGCGTATACACATCATTAGAATGTATGAGGGTAATCCAGGCAAGAGGTTTACAGCTGTCTTTGGCTTTAGATCTAAATGAAAATTAGAAATAAATACAACAGTATTACATATAACACCAGGTAAAAACAAAGTCCAAGGACTTATGTGCTAAAAAAGCTTACCATTAATGAGCCTTTGGACAAGAGTATGTTCATCTTCTTTTGCATATTCAAACATGCCTAAATATTCTCTGTCTTTTTTGCGCACCACAGGAAGTCCTGATTGATCTGCAGCCCTCTTATTCTGTGAATCAACAGTTGACCGCGGAGCTGGTTGTGGTGGCTGTGTTGTGCGGAATTTGGATACAGACTGATTGATGTCCCTACTGCTAATGACACCTCCAGTTAATGGAGGGTCACCTCCTAAAGTAGCAGAAAGAGTATACAGTTTTAAAAAATACAGTACATAATATTTAGAAAAATTTGAACATTTTCTTTATGGTTTAAGAAGAATACCTGTAAGTCCTTTTATTTTCACATCCAAAATCTTCAGTTGAGCCCTCAGTTTGTTGTTCTCCTCAGCAAGAAGTTCATATTTTTCTTGCCAATCCTAAATTTAAGTCATGTGAGTAAAAGAGGATTATAACAGAACAAATAGTACCCATATAAGTTAACACACTTGATAGAAGTTGCATGTACATACCAAATTTTCTTGAGTTAATCTGGAGACTTCAAATTGAAGATAAGCTTGAGCAGGGTTTGAGGCACCTTCAGCTATACTTTCAGAGAAGAGACTTTGAAGCTTCTCATTGTCAATCAAAAGCCGCTCAATTTCCCCTCTCAGATCATCATGCTCTTTCAGTGACTGTTGTTTTTCTTCCTGCAACTCATTCTCCAATTGCCTGCAAATACGTAAAAACCAATGGAAAACCATTTCAACGAAAACAAGACAAGAATATGCAACAAAATATTCAATCAATAACGTATGAGAGTACAAGTACAGTATAATGCAATAGTCACCTATTAATCTTCTTTTGCGCTTCAAATGCTAAAACTAGCTCACCATCCTCATTCATAATGTCAACGTCTTTCCCATAACTAGATTGGGCAATATTCTTCATTCCACTTGTTTTATCTGAAAGAATAGTATGCAGTTGAATACATTCTTCTCTGCGTCTCTCCAACTCCAATTCAAGGGCATTGAATTGACCTAGATGGATAAAATTTGTAAGCAATTACACAAATAAAACAGCATATAATTGTAAAATAAAAGAGGTGGAGGAGCAGGGCATAGAAGAGGATGATAAGTAGGTATATTAGCATATTAAGGATAATAACTTGCTTCATGCAGCATTCTTCTAGAGAAATCATAAAATTGCCAAAGTTTCTACAGATCTAGAAATTTTTTTTGAGGCTATGGATTATAAAAAATACTGTATCAAAAAGCAGAGGAATAAGAGCAAATAATAATAAAAGTAGAGAAAAATTTAAAATTAGAAGAGAGATTGAATTCAAATACAGCTTCAATGACACGAAAATGTGAAACAGCTAGAAGAAAATATTTCCCTTCCACAATTAAGTGTTTAAATACCTCAATACCTCTTATTAGGGAATAAGTTAAAATGAGTTTAAGAAAAATATACTAACTGAGGAGTTGTTGAGCGCCAGTGTTTCCTTTTGTTGCTGCAAGGCGTAAGTTATCTAGATTGCTCTTCAATTTTTGATTTTCCATTTCTAATTCCTGAACCTAGAAACCAAAGAGTGTTTTAGATAGATTATGAAATTAGATTCCTGCCCCATTAAAATTCAAATGCTATCCACAAACCCTGAAAGCTTCTTGGGTGCGAGCTGTTGTTTCACTCAAATTATTGAGATCTTGGTCCAAAGCATCCAGACGCTTGCTTAAGCGCGTCCTCTCTTTGGTTACCTGTTGTAATTTTGTTTGGAGTTTCAGCACAAGACCAACATCCACCTGAAAGGGAAAGCATTTATTAAATTGTTGCAACTACCACAAGAATCTTTGAATGTGAGTAGAAGTGTAATTAACTTACATCAGGAGAAGCATTGCTTGATGTACTGCGTGCTGCCTCAGGACTGTCACCCTTGCTTTGTTGAGTTTGCCAATCAGTATTTTCAACGGTGAGATGACTGGCAGACGGTGAAGTATTGGATCTCACTGACCCATATCCATGATCCTGTAGAATTTGTGAAATGTTAGCAAAATATCACAAAGTTAAATAGAAGTACAAAAAGTTATTCTAACAAACGTACAGTACTGCCATCATCTGGAATTTCACTGTTCATGCTTAAAGCATCATCTTGCATACTCATAGTGCTTGCACTTGAAGGGGTTCTTTGGTGCTTATTCTTTCTCAGAGTATTTGGTATATTGCCACCCTCACGATGAATCCTGTCAGAAAAAAGATTTGAGCATAGTAAACACGTCTAAAGGTAAATAATTTCAAAGACATAAAATTACATAATTTACAAGTTCAAGAAATTGTCTCATTTCAATTTAAGAACTTACCTTGCTAATTCACGCTCCATCTGATCTGATCTTTGCTCTAATGCATGGAAATCTCTCAAGAGTTTCTGGTAGGCTGATCTATCTTGATCTTGTTCTCTGATCAAAAGTTGTTTCTCTTGTTCAAGACGAGCTTTTAATATCTCTGTACACAGAAGTAATGGATAAGTTTTAATACACAACTTCAGGAAAAAAAAAACAACATCCTTTTGAAACTGCAGATTATTTACAAACATATTGAACCAACGTACCTTCTGCATTTAATTGGTTAAGCTTTATTTGCTCATTTGCAGCATCTAACAAGGCCTTAAGGTGCTCGTTATCATCAGCCAGTTTCTTTTCAGTGTCACCTTTTTCTTTTTTCCACCTCTCCTCCTCATTGATTAGATCCATCTTTTCATCTCTTTCCTTTTGTAAGTCCTTCTGTAACTTTTCAATTTCACCATCCTTTTCTCTCAACGTATTTGTAGTGCGTTTCAGCTCTGCTTCAACACCTTTTAAAATATCCAGCCGCTGTCGCATTTCATTAACATCATTCTGAACTGATTTCAGTGATGTGTTTTCTTTTGTCTAAAAATTAGAAAGTAATGAGAAGTTGATATTTTAAGGTAGTCAGTTTTTTTCCTCCATTAAAGACAGAATTCTTACCAGTTCCCCTATTTTTTGTTGTAGAGATATAATCTTATTTTCAAGACCCTTGTTAAGTTTTTTAACATGTTCAACTGACCGAGCTTCTTTTTTCATTTTTCTGAAACGCCTCTTGGCTAAGAAGCGGCGTATAGCTGACTGTGCAACAATTATTTTCTTGCGGTTTTTCAAATATCTATTTCGGCACAACCAGCGTCGCACACTTGTTTGAATCACAATGGCCTGAAATTATAACAGTTTGACAATTTTCTTAAATTAGTATTATTCTTTTAATTACTTTTATTTTAGGTATAGAAGGAGGTAGAGTACTCACAGCATGATTGTATCGCATGGCCAAGTATCTACGTCTGGCAAGAAGCCCTCGAGCATGTGTTTGAATACCAAGTATGGTGCGCCTCAAACGCTGGTACTGCTGCAATTTGACCCAACCTCTCACACGCCGCTGAATGATGGTTGCGGCACGCTCACGCCGCATGTGATAAACACGTCTAGAGATAAAAATAAAATTATATGAGCTGTCCAATAAACCCATGGTAAATGTTACTAAAAAAAAATATTTTTGGTCACCTTCTTGCAATAAAACCTCGAACCCATCTTTGAATGGTTGAGGCTGCATTTCGCTTTCTCAGATATCTCTTCCGAGCTATGAACCCACGTACTTGGGCTTGCATTTTGATGCAACACAGACGTAAGCGCTCAGCACGAAGTTTTTCCATGTATGCAACCTGTCCTGCTCTAAAGAAAAGTTTTGTTCTTCCAAACTTGTACTTATCTTCATCCTGAAAAATACAGTAAGAGATAGAAACAGTGATAAATAGAAGACAAGGAAAATTGTATCATTTGAATGCAACACAAAAAGACAAACCTTAATTAGCTTGTTCAGTATTCTACCACAAGTTGCTCGCAAATTATCATAATCAATGTCTTTATAGACACAGAGCACCCTGTACCTCTGGAAAAAATCTCCATATGTCCACCTTTCAACAAAAGGATATAAAAGACAGTGAGTACAGAAGTTCATAATTAGAATAGATAATACGGAAGCATAAATAATTTGCACCTGGAAGGAAAACCAGCTGCACTGATTCGTATAGTTTCCAGTACTCCACATGCTCTTAGTTGTTGGACAGCACGAACTGCATTATATTCAAAAGGCTTTTTGACATCATTTGGTTTAATACATCTGATGTAATGAGGGGTAGTTGCATTCAATGTTGACATAAGCATGTTGAGAGAGTCTCTAAACTGTGATCCTACCTAAAAAAACAAAAAGAAAAAGAGAGAACAAAGTCATGATATAGAAAGGCGCACACAAAAAGAAGAGGAAGAAAAAAAAATGAATTGCTTGGAAAACAGGACTTACAGTTTTCTTATTCTGCTTAGACTGTGCCTGAGGTTGGGAGGGAGTAACCTTCACTCTAGCAGCAGGAACCACAAGTCGACGAGCTTCATCAGCAAAAAGTTTTTGAACCAGTTTATTCTGTTTGGAAAGAAGAAGAAAAATCTACAGAAGACAGTACCTACTGGAGTACAGTCTCTTGGAAATGCGAGACAATGTAACTTACTTGACTTCCTCTAAGTACTGTAATTTGTTCCTCCATGACTGTATCTCTGTTCTTCTCTAAAAATCCAGCTACCTCATATTGCACATTATCTGCAAAATGCTTGATAAGAAATGCAGTGGTACCAAACCTTGGTTTAGAAAAGTGTTTCCACTTGGTACATTGAGAATAAAGCTTTTCAGCCCATGACGAATCCTTTCCTTTAGGCATTCTGCATTCTTCATCCAAGAGATCTAAAATACCTAATCGAGTTTCAATTAGGTCAATACACGGCTGGTTATCATAGAAATCAATAAATTTCCACTCAATTTCTTCTTTCAAATATTCTTCTTGTTCTAATTTGAATACATGTTGATTAAACTGTTGTTGCAGTTTTTCATTAGCATAATTTATACAGAACTGTTCAAAGCTGTTTATTTCAAAAGTTTCAAATCCATAAATATCTAGGACACCAATGAACTTCTGAGTACTGTTGGTTCCACTTTCTAGGGCTTTATTTACTATACCCACAATCCAGTTAAATAATTCTGCATAAACGTGCTTAGCCAAGGCACCCTTAGCAGCTGTTGCCTATGAGTAGAGAACAGAAAAGGGACATGTACATGACTGACACTTCAACCACCTCTGTAACATTCCATGTAGGAGTGAGTCGAGTACATACCTCTTTGACATTCATAGGTGTGTTCAAGACTTCTCGAACACTAACTATTCGGCGCTGACAAAGCCAGGTACGCATTTCATTGATGTCTATTTCTAGCAATTCACAGAAAATTGCCAAATGACGATCTTTGGACTAAAGAAAAACAAATCCCATTTAGACAGTTCAATTCTAAATCTTGCAAACTTGAATATAGTATTCAAAAATGCTTACACTTATTGTAGTGCCCTCTGCTTGAGGGGTAAGCTGAACATTACCAAGATGAAGCACAGCAGCAAGAACACGCCACATATCATTCTGTTCTTTGGGGCCAAAACCAAGCAATGTTAGAGCTCCAACCATGTCTACAAAACTCTTCGCATCATCAACACCATCAATAGTGGCAGCACCCCCCTGATTTAAGTACACAAATTCATCTGGGTGTGCTGCAAAGGAAGAAAAGAAGCACCAAGTTATTGTTGGACAAAATTTTAAATGTAATTTGTCAGTAAGCGCTCACAATCCACTAGAGTTTGTTCTAAATTGGACATACCCAGTTTCAAATCAGGATGTTGATCTCTTGAGGCACAGAGCTGGTAAAACACATGGTAATTCCTCTCCTCTGGTGCTTGGAAGACAACTCGTGACTTTTCTAGAAGATATGTGCGCATACTTGCACCAACTATATGGTATGCACGGTCAAAATGAATTTCTATGTATTTCCCAAACCGCGAACTATTGTCATTACGAGTAGTTTTGGCATTTCCTATCGCCTCCATAATAGGACTTGAAGCAAGTACCTTCTTCTCAACTTGTGTTTCAGTGGAAGATCCACCAACAATTGCAAAATATCGCATAGCATATTTTGCTGACACAGTTTTGCCTGCTCCCGACTCTCCAGAAACAATTATACTTTGATCTCTCTGCTCCCTAAACAAAAATAAGATAGAAAATTGTAAGGTCTATTTTGAAGTTGTTTGCACATGTTCCCTTTAGATCCTGAAGTACTGACCTTTCGAGCTTAGTGTATGCTTCCTCTGCCACAGCAAAAATATGAGGATCGAGATCACCCATAGATTGACCGCGGTAGGTCCAAACAGTATCACTACCATAAATTGGTAGTTCAGAGTAAGGATTGATTGCAACAAGTACAATACCTGTAATTAAAAAAAAATTAAAAACAATTAAAAATTGAAAAAAGAAAAAGAAAAAGAAAAAATTGATAATGAGTAGCATGCCAGATTAGATAAATAATACAACTCTGATATTTTTAGAAGTACAACTTTTTATCAATTACTCTATGATCCTACCGGAAACCAAAAAAAGAAAATACCGGTGGAAAACTTGAATTTTTTTTTCACAGAACAATGGGGATGTCATCGGCCGAGCAGGCTGCAAGCGCCTAGCAGCTAGGCAGTCCCATCACAGGGACGCGTGCGTGCGAGCAGGTGGCCTGCCCCCCGGGCGGCTCGGCGACGAGACGCGACGCGGCCCCGGGGGGCGGCGGCACGGCAGGCACGGCGTGCTGAGAGTTTGTGGAGGAGTGTGCGTTGTGCGTTTGCCCCCTCTCTAGCCACTGTCACAATACGCCGCAGCCGTTTAGTCTCAAGCATATTGATCCCGTTCCGACCCAGAGGGAGGCCTGTGGCCTGTGGTCCCCTAGGTCCCTAAGGTCAGCTCCTCCTATTCTCCCCTCAAACCCGTCCCGCCACCCTGCCACCCTCTTCGCCATGCGTCGCCGCCATGCCACAGGTCCCCATTGGGTCCCAACATTTTACGAGAGTTATATTTCATTTTGCGAACGACGCTTGCGCGTCCACCACTCAAAAAGTGTCGCCTCTTTGCATGCTCAGTATAAATACAAGAGTTTGGTGGATCTAACGGGGTAAACTACGAACAAAACGCCGCGCCCCAACCACCACGGCAAGGCAGCAACAACGGCCCTCTGCCAGCCCTCCCCACCCCTTTACCTGTGCGGCCCCAATCCGCGGTGGAAGCCCCTAGGTGGCGCCGCCCCACGCCGCCCCGCCCGCCAGGGCAGGCGCAGCTGCAAGGTAACTGCACCCTATACACCTCCACCAGCGGCAGAACAGCCATCACGCCAACCGGGTCGCAATTCCATTTGCGTGTACCACGGCACCAATAACCCACCCCTTGACGGACGCCTCTCCGTTGCGCAG
>NW_026267209.1:185673-186500 GCF_000697945.3 Frankliniella occidentalis | reverse complement strand
AAGTTTGGTCTTAAACTTGTTCCAGAATTGGCTGTCATCAAAATGATTTGGGCACATGTACAAATTGCGGTGAATTTGTCTCGGACTCAGCTTTAAAAGTTTTACATTGCCGGAAGCACAGAACCACTGTCGTTGCCTGCAAGCATGATTATTATCAACTGAAACTCTCTACAGATGCCAAAGTGTGTATCAGTTAAAATTTCTACAACCTTGGACCTGGGGGAGGAAAAGGTGACATTAATTTGTCATCGCCAGGGACCTTGAAGGAATCGCAGCCTCGTGCTGCACACCTCTTCTTTTTAACTCCACCCATAGCTAAATGGCGAAAGACAATAATTTTTTAATCATAGTCGTTCCGACGAAAGAACGGTAGACGACTCCCTAACCCCGCTACACTCAACAATAGTATTCTTTGGCCAGAACGACTATAAGTAATTCAATGATGTATCGAAATAAATACACCTGTGTCCACCTCCGGTACTTATTGCCCTGACGAGCCGAGGGACATGAAAAGACAAGACATGTATAGGACATCGTTTGGGACACTATTTGTGTGTCCTAAGAATGTCCCTAGGACATGTCTTTATGTTTCAATTTCAGGACAGGACAAAATGGGACAAAAATTTGTCCTTCCGGACAAGCATGAAAAACAGCATAGAACGCTAAAATTGTACAGTTTTTCGAACCAAAAACTTTGCCCTCCTTACCCGAAGTACTCTTTCCACCGTTGGTTAGTACTTTCTTCCAATTAATATGTCAGAACTGCTGGGAGTAGAACCCTCAACCTTTGAGTTCGAGAGCGCGGACGCTACCCCTCACCCATCGGT
>NW_026267209.1:178498-185623 GCF_000697945.3 Frankliniella occidentalis | reverse complement strand
GGCGTCGTGCCGAGGAAGCACGCGACACTTGGTGTGCGACGAGGCATAGGGCGGCTGCAGGGAAGGGAGGGAAGGGCCATGGGAGGAAGCACTGACCAGCCGGCTGCAGCCAGGCACATCGGCAGCCAGCCCAGGGGCGGGTCCAGGAGAGGAGAAGGAGCCGCGCCTCCACCTTCTCTCGGGGCCCTTTATGCCGCTCTATCCTCCAGGCGAGCGGGTGCAGCCGACGTTCGACCAAAACGACGCGGGGTCGAACTCTTTCGGCAGATATTGCTCGCACAAATTGCCTACCCTCCTGGCGGGCAAGAGTCCCCCTTGGTCCAGGGCTCGGTCCAGGGGGATGTAGAGAACCACGGTGGCGGTGACTCACGCCCCCTAAAAAGCAGTTGGGCGTGACGAGCGGAAAGCATTTCGCGGCGGGCGCGAGCAGCGCGAGTGACTCGGTGACTCACGACCGCGGTCCGCGCAGAGCAGAGGAAGGCGTCAGCGAGTCTCGCCGCGGATGGCACACATAGGAGGCCGAGAGCAGAAATAAATAAACAACAATCACACCTCGCTGCGGGGGGCATTCATTTGCTGTCGAACCGCGCACACCGCATAGACCGCATATCTGCATCTTTAAGTGCAGCCGGGTGAGGGGGGAGGGGCGGGGCAGAGGACCAGGGTGGGCTGAGGAGCGAGTAGCTGATGACGGCTGAGGAGCATCGAGAGGGGCTGGTGAGAATACAGAGCGCCCGGCCCCACTCCACACGGCATCAGGCTGCAAGGGAGAAGGCAGGTGAGAATGGGAATGGGGCACTATGGGGCATACCAGCCCGGCGGCCCTCTTCAGACCCTTATCTGCCGCCCGCAGCGCGCCGCACACGAGCCGCAGCAGCGGCGATGAGGGGCGCGCGTGCGCCTGCGACACTTGTTGATCGTCGGCGCGCGTGTGCAAACGCAGTGTGTGCGTGGCCACATGGTGGCCATCCGCACGGGGACAGGCGGGGGGGTGGCCGCTGGAGCAGCTGCTCCTGGACCCTTGGGGGCGGGCGGCAGAGCGCGGCCGTTAGGGGGAAGCCCTACGGGGATGTGGGTGGAAGGCGAGCGGGTCGAGTCCCGCAGCGGGGAGTCCAACTGGAGAAGATTCGCGGTCCTGGAGCCGCGAGCGGCGGCGGGAGGGGAGGTGCTGGAGGTGACCCGGAGGAGCCCCGTTGCGATGCCGAGCCTCGAGCCCGGCGCGCGGCGCGCGCTGCTAATTCATTTGCATGTCACCTCAGCAATGAATGCGGGGGACACGAGCAGCGGGGCGGCGGGCTGGTTCGCGCCATGAGCCGCCCGTGAGCTTATATAAAACGGTCCGTTGCGTAACGGCCGCGAGTTCATGCCCCGCACACGCACCCGGTGGTGGTGGTGGTGCCGATTCCGCGGCGGCCTCTCCAAAAAAATTAATCTCGTATTCAAAAAACAATAAAATGGGTGGTGGCGAGACGGGCGCGCTCACGCACAAGGTCTCACGCAGCCAGGGAGACCATTTCTCTATGGAGGACCAAAGTGGCCACCGGGCGGCGGCGCGGCGGCGGCGCGGGGGGACGCTGCTCGCCTCGCGGCCTGGCGCCGCCCCCGCCAAACCACTCGCATGGGAGCGGCCAACATTCAGAGTAGTGTGAGAATAGTGGGACAGGGCTGGGCCGCAGGAGAGAAAACAGGATTACAATTGGTACTGAACTGGCACAATGTCATGGTACACCTACAAAATCCGTAAACAGGGTGTTTCCTTCATCCTCTGCTTGCCTGCTCTGCTCACATTTGCAACAACTCTCACATTTTATTGAAGACAGAACACTGTCTATCATGGCCCAATTTGAAAATAAAAGGGTTTTGGTCTGAGCTCGTAAAGAGATGAATTTGAAAATATATCATGGGATAAATTACGGAACGCCGCAAAAAACAACGGCAATTGGAATTTTTTTTACGTAAAGTTTGGCAAATACAGGCCTAGTGAGCACAAGTAATAATGACAACATGCATTTAACTCAGATAATAAACATTTTAGTGGCAATGACAAGTCTAAATTTATAGAATTCAGATTATTTTAAGGTTGAGAAACAATAGGTATCTAAGCAATCAATGTGACTTCAAAAAACAAAACAACTCGTGTCATGCTGTAAACGGTCCTCTACACAAGAAAAACAAGGTGTGAAAAAGGAGGTAAGAGAGAGATAGTGGTCCAAATATTTGTTGGTATGTCTACTATTTCTCCACGGGTGTCTGAGATAAAACCAAAATTGTGACCTGGTTCAGCAGGACATAGTAGAACTCAAGTTAGCATTTAAGTTTTCTGCAAGCTAAAACCAGGTCAGTAAGATGGTTATCTATTGGTAATGAGACAGAATGGAGGATTTCAGGTAGCTAAATGACACGTCAATAACGTTTTTCTGAAAAGCTGCTGAATGAAAAAACTCGTAGAGGGTAGGAACAACTGTCAAACTACTCTAGCAGGTTAAGATAGCTCACCTTTGTATAAAGCTCGATAGTCGTCATGTTGGGCACTAAAATTCCACAGTGTTTGTCATAGGACGTGTGAATTTCAAGACGTTAACATAAAACATGCGCTTTAAACATTTCATTATCACCCCCGAGGGCGTATCGGAAATGTAGGTGTTGTGTGGGAGTCGAATGGAGTTGAAGTCGACCACCTTGCTACTTTGGAGCGAACAGCTGCGAACAGCTGCACGCAAGCGGAGGCGGAGGCGGATGGGGCCGAACTGAAGCAGACGCCTCACGAATCCGACATCCACAGAAAGTAGTGCGTGGCATCTCGGACATTAAAAGGTTGACAAACAGATTTGTGTGGCAGCGAACCCGGAGAAGGGTTGAGATGTTAATGTTAAGATATTTTCTCTCTTCCTTAATTGTTGATAGCCAAAAGACAGAGAAAATTAATCCTGCAAGAAAAGTTTGGCAAGCCTCGCTACAGGGCTACTAGCTGCAATCAGCATATATCAATACGCCATTTCTGAACGTGAAATCTGCCATACTGTGAAACTGAAGTGTCAAAACCTGAGGGTTATGTTTGTTTTGCATGTTATGTTTGGTTGTGTTGTGAATGAATGAATGTTAGAATTTTTCAGTTTTAGTTGTAGTATTCGACCAAAAAGCACAGACGAGCAGAATTTATTCGATATTATTCGTTTGTCAGTCTTGAAAAGGAGTCAAACTGATCGTAAAATAATCCAAGTTTTGAGGAACATAATTTTTCCAATAGATGTAGTAGTATGAGTGTTCTGCTTGTGCTAGCAAGTGAAAGGTGTAGTCAGTTTTGTTGAGTTCTGTAGGTTGTTGTTTACAACCTCCCATCATGCAGAAATACGAAAAATTAGAAAAGATTGGTGAAGGTTTGTATTTTAACATGCTTTTTTGTACATGTCTTTTATCATCTGTATGTACATGTCTTTTATCATCTGTATTTATTTAAACATCATTGTCATGTATTTGAAAAACTTTCTCCTAGGCACCTATGGTACCGTCTTTAAAGCAAAGAATAGAGAGACACATGAGATTGTTGCTCTCAAACGAGTCAGGCTTGATGATGACGATGAGGTTTGATGATGGATTTCAGTTTATTCTAACATATATATTTTGTATCTGGCAACGAGTTTGCATTCATTGAAATTTTCAGGGTGTGCCATCATCTGCTCTAAGAGAGATTTGTTTATTGAAAGAACTGAAACACAAGAACATTGTTCGATTGTATGATGTGCTTCACAGTGATAAGAAACTCACACTTGTCTTTGAACATTGCGACCAGGATCTCAAAAAGTATTTTGACAGTTTGAATGGAGAAATAGACTTAGACATTGTCAAATCTTTCATGTAAGTTGCATGAAACCTAAGATTGCTATTTTGAAGGCCAAAATGTTCACAAAATAAAAATACATTCTCTTTTACTTATTGTATAAATGCGTCCCTGTGAAACAGCAACATGCTATCAAATAATAAATATAGTACAATATTCTCTTGTTTTTTTCTTCTCTCAGGTACCAGCTTCTTCGAGGTCTTGCATTTTGTCATAGTAATAATGTTTTGCATCGTGACTTGAAACCTCAAAATCTTCTCATTAACAAGGTATGGCTATTTGAACTTTATGCAGGTTTGAATGTTCATTACTCTCAATCTCTATGTACTTCCTATTTTAAAATTTCTTTTCACCCTTTATGAAACAGAATGGTGAGCTAAAGCTTGCTGACTTTGGCTTAGCTCGAGCATTTGGAATACCAGTGAAATGCTACTCAGCAGAAGTGGTAACCCTGTGGTATAGACCTCCTGATGTGTTATTTGGGGCCAAACTTTACACTACTTCTATAGATATGTGGTCAGCAGGATGCATTTTTGCAGGTAAGTCATGTTTTATCTTGGTAACACTCTTTTATTTTTTGAAACCTGCTTTTTTCTTTAGATATTTTCTTTGTTGTCAAATGTAGTATTGTATTATAATCACTGACTCAATTTCTTTCTTTTTTTCCCCCCTCAGAATTAGCTAATGCAGGCCGCCCTTTATTTCCTGGGTCAGATGTTGATGACCAACTGAAAAGGATCTTTAGACTTTTAGGAACCCCTACAGAGGAAACATGGCCTGGTATTTCCTTACTTCCAGATTACAAACCGTTTCCTATCTACCATCCATCCATGAGCTTTAGCCAAGTTGTTCCCAAACTAAATTCAAAAGGAAGAGATTTACTCCAGGTTTGTGATTTTTTAAAAGTATCCTTCGTTAAGCACTGAACGTAGCTTTATTTTAATGTGTGGTGTATTTGGCTTTTCTTGTTCTAGCGTTTACTTGTGTGCAACCCACTTATGCGGTTACCAGCTGATGAATCAATGGCTCATCCATATTTTAGTGATCTGAGCGCCTCTGTTCGAGCTGAGCGTTAGGAAAGAAATATTTTAATCTAATCTAATAGAGTTGGAGGCAGAAAAACCTATACACCTAAAAAATCATTTTACTAGAAATTCTTCAAAAGTATATTAGTATTCCATGGCTTTCTCAAGGTAAGGAACAATTAATTTCTGAGTCTTACTGGAGGCACCCTTTGGACACCCATGTATTTGACACTTAAAGATAGGCTTCATTCACAATACCAATGTTCATGAAGTTTTATTAGAAGTCTCATTTAAAGAACTTCTATAATTTTAGAGCTCTTTGTTGACATAGAAAGTGAAGCAGCCCTGAAAAGGCCATTACTAAGAATTTTCTTTTATCCCAGTAAAGCTGGTATATTGTTACCAACCAACTTTCTTTTTGACCCTATGGTTGAGTTTCATTGAATCATGTGGAAGAGTTGTCATAAACCAGCAAATATGTGTCTCAATTGAGACACCAAGACATTTCTCATTTTTATATAATTACGTACTATTATTATTATTAATTCTTAAGTATGGCTAGTCTTGATGTGGTGTGTTCTATTTTGGAACAATAAATAAATTGGTGAGTAAATACAATTTGGTGGTGTAAATTAAAGAAATACTGAGCAGTAAATTTGATCAGAATCTTAAAATTTTAAAATGGAAACATTCTTTAGGAATTATCTTCACCAACATTCATTACATAGACCTAAAATGAGTCATGAAAAATAATATTATAAACTGTGAGAAGAACCAAAGAGCTTCCATTTTCATTTCTTATCTCTGAAATCCACATTCAGTCTCAACTAGATTTTCAATCTAAATAATTTGAAGTGAAGTGCGGAGCTCTGGAAGAATTTAACATTTTGTTGGTATATGAGGGGGTGAGCTCCCTCTCAGACACATGCAACAAGTTGTGGAGTGGACAAATTAGCGAATCAATAATTAAACCATTTAAATCTGCTGATTTAACCATATAATTTAAAGTGAGGTGGGGTGAGCTTGTCCCCAATATTGGCAGAGATGAAAAGAAGACAGGTTACACTAAAGCCTCATAAAAGTATATAGGAATAAGAGCATTAAACTGAAATGACACATAACAAAATAGAGGAAGTCCTTAAACTTTTAATGCAATACAGCATTAAATGTAGCCCAGTTGTAATGTTATACTGTTGAAATACTCAAGTACAATGCCATTAATCACATGCCAGCTTAAGTTCCAAATGGCAAGTTTTTCCACTAATACTAGATAAGAAAAGCAGGATAGCTTAACTTTAAACCCCAAAGATTGGTAAGGAGTCAGCAAATTCATGACACAAATAAGAAGAATAAGGGATGTGAAAAAGGCAACCCTAACAACAAAGACAAGTCAACATAAAATAAATATAGAGCACAATAGATAAAGATTCCACAGCTTAAAAAGAAAACTGCATTGGTCCTAAGATAAGATAAGAATACAACAATATTAAGGTGTACAATATGTAAGCTCCTGCCACCCGCTACTGACAGAATCCACACATACCATATACCATGATATTTTTATAACTTTCTTTGTTAAAAGTTTGTAGGTGTAACATATTGCACATGAGGTAACATTTTCAAAAAATGAAATAGTTTTAAGTAGATAATTTAAAATGACTAAAACTACATAATATTTATACCTAGTATCCAATCAGGTGGGGTGGAGTCGTTGGGATGATTGCAAGCGTGGAGAAAATAACCAAAAAGACCCAACAGAATGAGTTTCACTATTTTAGAGATGCTACAAGTCATCGAAATCAGTCCAAAAGGAAACATTCAGTTAATTTCGTCAAAAGTTCTAAATTAACATGGAGTCACCTCCAAAATTTCAAAAATTCGGGGAACCATCAAGGGAGCACTTTGTACCCCATTTCTTGAACATTGTGTACTGCTGTGCTGTAGCTTGCCTTGAAAATTAAAGGCACAAAAGAAGAGAAAACAAAAACAATTGTCTGGTCTGGAAATATGGGGAAAGTCAGTTAATTTGAGTCTCGGAACCTTGTAGCAACCCTAAATTTTCAAAGACAAGGTTAAAAAGGAAGATGTGATTATGAATGAAAACAGTCACAGCATTTGGAATGTTGAATAAATCTAGTGGAAACTATGGAAAGATGTTCCTAACAATAAGTGGATTCAAAAAATGAACACACTGAGTGCGGCAGGGGTAGGCAATGTTGTTGTGACCCACAGTGTTGGTCACGCCGCACTCAAAATGTTAAT
>NW_026267209.1:177280-178448 GCF_000697945.3 Frankliniella occidentalis | reverse complement strand
CCCCCTCCCCTAAAAAATAAAATAAAACACGAACGGGACGTCGAGCGCGGCTATCTGACACGGCACGGGGCGATAAAATGTCCCTAGTGCTGCATGCATGTGATGGGGCGGGACCTCCGCCGGTACAGTACAGCACGCCCCCGCCGGCCCGGGGCGGCCCTCCTCTAGTCGGTCGACGCCCCCCGGGCGCGGGCGCGGCTCCGCGTGGCACCGCGTGGCACCGCCACCGAGACGCACCCCCCAGACCCCCAGCCAGCCGCCGCCGCCGCGAGACCAAGTCCCCGGAACCCGCAGCATGGCCTTCCCCCGGCCAGGACTGGCCTTCCCCCCCGAGCTCGGGCTCGGACAGGCGTCGCGTCGCTGCCCCATTTTTTGCAGCCGCTGCGGCGGCGCCACCCTGACCTGCCCCAGGAGGCCCAGGCGCAAGCGTTGGCTGGCGGGGCTTGAGCGACACTCACCGCAGTAAGTGTAGATGGCATTGTGGCGGCAGAACCGAACTTGCAGGTTATGCAACACGGCCGGCTCGTGGAGGTACGACAGCGAGGTGAGATCATTTTCGCCCACTAAAATGTCAGGGTTGCGGAGCGGAGGCAGCTGCTTGTCGGGCCCCAGGGCCACCTCCAGCGTCTGCAAAATAGAGGAAAGGGGCTGTTTGGTCAGCGAGCAGTTCGTCGGGTGCGTCGGGTGCCAGCCCCCGCCGAGGCAGGCGGTGCGGCTCCGCGCTATATACTTACGTTGCCGCTGGCGTCCAGGCGCAGCTTGAGCTTGCCGGCGCCATCCTTGTAGTCTTCGAGGACCTCGGCACCCTCCCACACTCGCTCCGGGTTCGGGACCCATACCCGGGCACCCTGCGAACAAACAAAACGGCGGAATGAAAAGTGCGCCACTGCATGGAAACGGGACAGATGATGTGCTGTAAGCAAACATCTCAACTTGTCGATCACATAACAGCATGCGCCATTGCCATTGTTCCACGCCCCGGTAGAACAAAACCATAAGAGTGCAGCCATAGCAGCAAACTCGAAAGGAACGCTAGGGGGCGACAAAAAACGTCCAGAAATGCTACAGTCGGCTACAGTAGTCAGTTTCTGCTCTCGCTGACTGGAAGCCCCTACACGGGCTCGCAAGAAGAACTCTATGCCCGAGTCAGCGGGTCTTTGGCGGGGGG
>NW_026267209.1:148894-164850 GCF_000697945.3 Frankliniella occidentalis | reverse complement strand
TTGGAAAAAAAGGAGGGTGGGGGGGTGGAGGGGGGCTCTGGGAAAATGACACCATCCATGTTTGCTTGAAGCTATCTAATTTGGCATGACAAATTCCCCCAAAGAGTTAATCTAAGTAAAATGTCAAATCACTCTGAATTTCTTAAAAAGTCAGTCTTTACCTGTTCTTTCCCCTTCAAACTACAATCACATTAGAATACACAAACAGAATAAGTGTCTGTTCTAAAAATAGTTTCTCCTACAAGGGATAGTTTATAGGTTCAAATCACATCACATGGGAATAGCAACTTTTTAAATAGTTTTCTACACAAGCTTATCCTTGGGTATTTCATACACACGTTCAACCAAAGCTCGTAGCAAACTGCCAGGTATTCTTTGGTGTTTTGCAATTAGATCCTCTACTGCACTAGCCACCTGTAAGTAAAAGCATACGATTGAACACAGATTTCACAGTTTACAAAATGAACTATATTCATAGTTCCTTACATTAATTACTAATTAACACCCCAAAAGGCCTAATGATCCCCAGGGAGAAGGTCGGGAGGTTCCGGTTTAAAAAAAACAAAAAAAAAACAACTAGGAAATTAAGCAAGTTGGTAGATCATCATACATACCTTCAGCGACAACTCCTCTGGAGTAAGAGCAGAATCATAAGGAATCGGCTTCCCGACGTGAGTTTTAAGTTTCACTGGGAAGCCACCATAGATGGGAACTATTGGAAGTCTTGTCCATTGGTATATTTTCAACCAAACCATTCGTCCAAAACCGACTGTTCTAAATGACTCACGTATATTTTGAGTAAACATAGGAATGATCATCTACAAAAAAAAAATGAAATTAAAGAAATACTGAGCAGTAAATTTGATCAGAATCTTAAATTTTTACTTACAGCTTTCGCATCTAAAGCAGCTTTGGCAAAACCTAGTCTTCCTTTCCACTGAAGGTGATAGTAAGAATTACCAAATTGAGCCTCATACACTCCACCTGGTGAAATGGCTAATAAATTGTTATCACGCAATACAGCAGAGCAAGTCTGAACAGTACCAGGAATTACTTTTAGAGCTTCAGCAATAATAGAGAAACCTATAAAAACACAACATTGATTTAGATTATAAAAAGAAGTTGTATCACATCACATAATTGTAATTTCAACAATTTTTTAGGGGGTGTGACACAAACCTGGAATTTTGAATAAAAACCTATCAGCTACTGTATGAACCATACGGTTTTTGAACAACATGACCTTAGATAAGAAATAATATACATCAACTGGAACTGCCCCATGGTAATAAATGACAAGTGCAGGTGAATCATCTGGAATATTTTCCAGACCACAAACTTCATATCCTAAGCAAAATAAGTAAAAATTGTTATTTTTTTTAAAGGAAATCTATGGATATCTTATTTAAAGTATCAACATTAAACTGACCATGCCAAATCCATCCATGGGCATCCCAAACAATAGCTACTAATTTTCGAGCTCCGTCCCAGAAGCCTACAACATCTCGTAATCGATGTCTGATATTGAAGAGGAAGAGAGAGAATTAGTTAGGAAATAAGGTTACAGAAATTATTCGAAACGGACATAATTGCAATGAGGTAATAATAATATGGTACCTGTGCCACCGATAGATGTACAGCATGATGCTTGTCAAATAAAGAAGTAGTACAATTACAACGGGTAATAGAAACGTTATAATCACAGGTGCCAAAGCCCATGTTAACCAGAGAGTAAAATCTATGTCGATATACTGAACTGCAAAAAGAGGATAAAGCACACAATTAATGCTAAATTTAAACATTGAAACATTGTGAAAACCCATTTTAAGTAAATAATTGTAATTTGGTCATGGTGTAGTAGAAAACTAAATATATGTGTGCAAATAAGGAATGAAGTACCTATTCCTGATGACACTAGTGTTTTATAGTCGCCTCTATTCCAAATTTATTATGCAGTCTCTACAATGTTACTTTAGAAGAAAAATGGGAGATTAGTAAACTGGCACTGCATTGCAAAGAATTTTGAATCATGCATCATTACACAGCTACAACATTCCTTTGTGAGTATTAAAATTAAGTATGGTGAGTATGGCAAAAGAATACTCTGTAACTTGCCACTTCTCTACAGGTAGAAGTATTTTTTTCATCAGTACAACTGTATTTTATCTAAACAAAATAACATATAGTACGTGTTCTATTATATTCAAGTAATTCTAAACTAAATTAGTTTTGATGGGTTGCAGTCTAAATGCCATGCTATATAAGATAATAAAAATCCAACTAAAACATCGAAACAGTTTCATAATTGAACACTACCTACAAGTGACTTAACATACCCATCTTTCATTGGTCATTGAGGTGTGCATGTTGATGTAATCTTACCAATGACATTTTCAATGGAGACAACCATGTCAGAAATAAATGATATCATTTAATTCCAGATGATGCTCGGCAGTGGAAATGACAATTCAAATACAGGTCACCTCCAAACACTTGTTTCATAAGAAGGTCATCAAAGTAATTCTTTTCATTAAGTAAATGAAAGGCAAATTGCCCTTATCACGAAGTAAAAGACGGGAAAACTCTTAAGATTTTTTATTTTGAATGAAAAAATGTGCTGTCATTCAATTTGAATCATCAACAACACTGTGTCATGATGATGACAGGTTAAAAAGTGACAGGAGTGAATCCGACCTGTTTTAGAAAATGTTGAACAGACAATAGGGTGCTGAATTTAGGAAAAGTTTCATAAAAGCACTGAAGTGCACATGAAAATCACGAATGCACTTCTCCTTTTCAAAAATCACAAGATATCTGCACTTAAGAGAACTAAAGGGAATGTTCGCTGACAGTAAACCGAGAACCAATAGAAACGTGAGAACAATCTTATGCCATTTGCCAACAGCCAACCACGAAACAGCTTATTTTATCCACAAAAAAGGGGCACATATTGGGAAGCTTAAATGATTCAAAATTTTTGCTGGCTGTGGAGAAAAAAAGGATGAACCCATCGGAATGGAAGACGAGACAAAATATAGAAAATTTGAGATAATTTCTAACACCTGTGCATCAATGACATCAAAATTTACGAAATTACCGCCAATCTGGCAGTGGTCAGCGGATATCCGCCGTTGACCCACAGCCTTAGGACAGGAACATAGTGACAAATGTGATAACAGAGTGACAAATTAAATCAAGCATTGTCGTAAGTCAATATTGAATGCTACAGTAAGGAATATATCGTTCGTTGTAGCCGTCTGTCCCTCAAAGCCAAGCAACATTTAAGGAAATGTAGACAAAAGAAGAAGGCAAGAAAGAAGTGGGGGAGGGCATCGGTACGGGGGAGGGGTAGAAGGGGGAGGGGGATTTTAGAGAGAGCAAAGACAAGGACCGCAGACATTGCGGTAGCATGTTTCGAATATATTTTTTGGGGAAGTTTTCGGATTTAATAATCTTGTAGACTTTAATTGAATATAGACGGTTCATGAGTAGCCTTGGCATTTTCTATTTCAAGCTTAGATAATCGCGAAGTTTGTGTTAAACTGTTAAAAGGTCTTCATTCATTGAAACGTAAAGTGACTTACCATGGCAGCCATTTTGGGATAGCCTGGGTGTTGTCAAAATATTAAGTTCTTGGTGTTTCCTTTGATTTTGCAATTACACGAAGTCTCTCGCAGTAAAGTTAGTTAATTTAGTGCTAGTGTTTTATTTAAAAGCAGCCCAAAATGGCTACGGATCGTGAGCGTGAGATGGCTGCAGAAGACAGTATAAAAGTGGTCTGCAGGTTCAGGCCATTAAACGACTCAGAAGAAAAAGCTGGCTCTAAATTTGTCGTCAAGTTTCCCTCTGGACCAGATGAAAACTGCATATCAATTGGAGTAAGTGGTTTCTTCAGCTTACGCTTTTGGTACAATCACCCACTTTCTCGCTTGCTCACTGCCAACTGCCACTGACCCAACCTCTAAAACATGTAACCTTAATGTATTTTATCAACTTATAAGCATATGGAATGTTTTGCCCATCTCAGAAATAGTCACTTTTCAGTTAGTTCTTTAGTACATTCACATTTTGGTTATTTATTTTTACAACTGTCTGTTCCCCAAAATCTGAATTGTCATATGTGGCACACTTCCAGTGTTCTGTCAAGGGTGTTTTTTTTACACATATTTTTGTTGAAGGGTTTTTCACTAAATTTTCATTTCCCTGAAAAAAATTGATTAATGTCAAATTAAAGGCATCCATTGAAAAGCTGTACTATCACATAATCTAATCTACATAATTAAAGTGCATGTTTTCCTCTGTGTCTATTAACATCCCGTTTTTTAACATCATTCACTGGCTCAAAATTATTGTTTTATTTTTTTTGTACATATGTGGTTTGTTGACATCCTGGTCAATATATGTTGAACATACTCAATTTTTAGTGGCAACTCCTGCCATGTTTGACAAGCTATCACTTTCTGTCAGAGTTTTTTTTTTAGCAGCTTATTGGCGTGTGCTGTGGTATACTTTTTATTCTGTTACTGGTTCACTCTAAAAATTCTGATTTTATCCTTTACTAACAATTACAAACATTTTACAGGGAAAAGTGTACCTTTTTGACAAGGTCTTCAAACCTAATGCCACTCAAGAGAAGGTGTATACAGAAGCAGCAAAATCAATCGTCACAGGTGAATAGTTGTGTTTATACATTAACAAGAGACTTATCATGAACTCTCCAAAATGCAGATCATCTTATATGGAATTTTATGTTTCAGATGTACTTTGTGGCTACAATGGCACTATATTTGCTTATGGTCAAACATCTTCTGGTAAAACCCATACGATGGAGGGAGTGATAGGGGATGCTGGAAAGCAGGGCATAATTCCTCGAATTGTGAATGACATTTTTAACCATATCTATGGTATGGAAGAAAATCTCGAGTTCCATATTAAGGTTTCATATTTTGAAATCTACATGGATAAAATCAGAGATTTATTAGATGGTGAGCAGTTTGAAAATTGCATCACAGTGCTCGTTACATCTTCTCTATTATTCTTTACTCATGTTTAAAGCTCATATTGATTGACTGAATTCTGTTGTCCAGTATCCAAGGTTAATCTTAGTGTCCATGAAGACAAGAACAGAGTTCCATTTGTCAAAGGTGCAACTGAGCGATTTGTATCCAGCCCTGAGGAAGTTTTTGAAGTTATAGAGGAAGGAAAATCTAACCGGCACATTGCTGTTACCAGTAAGTTCGCGATGATTAATAAGCTGTTTCTTTTCTTGTGTGTGCTGAGGGTTCAACTCACAGTATTGACCCCTGCTTTCAACTAATTTTTTTGACTCATTTTAACAGACATGAATGAACACAGTTCTAGAAGTCACAGTGTATTCCTTATCAATGTCAAACAAGAAAATTTGGAAAATGAGAAGAAACTTTCAGGAAAATTATATTTAGTTGATTTGGCTGGTAGTGAAAAGGTACTGCAACAGTTTACTGGATGCATGCTAAATGTCCCTCTACTTTTTTTTTCAAATTATTTCTCTCCTCTTTACTTAGGTCAGCAAAACTGGAGCAGAAGGAACAGTTCTTGATGAAGCCAAGAACATCAATAAATCTCTCTCTGCCTTGGGAAACGTAATTTCAGCTTTAGCTGATGGCAACAAAACTCATATCCCATATCGAGATTCTAAGCTTACACGTATCCTGCAAGAATCATTGGGAGGAAATGCACGAACCACTATAATCATCTGTTGTTCTCCCGCGTCCTTCAATGAATCTGAAACCAAATCAACACTGGATTTCGGAAAGCGGTTTGTTACAGTCTCTTCTATTTTCTCATGTGCAATCATTTTAAATAATATTTGATTGAAATTGCATTTTTTATTGTAGTGCAAAGACCATTAAGAATGTGGTGACAGTTAATGAAGAACTTACAGCTGAAGAATGGAAGAGGCGCTATGAGAAGGAGAAGGAGCGAACAGGACGACTGAAGGGAAAAGTGGAGAAACTTGAGTTGGAGCTTAGCAGGTACAGTATTAATCTTCAATGCTGTAACTGTATTGCTAGAAACTCTTTGTTAGTCTCTGTAAATATTTCCTAAATTACTATACAGGTGGCGATCTGGGGAAACTGTTAACCCTGATGAGCAGGTGAATCTTCAAGAGCCTATAGAAGCAGTGACTCCCATTGCAGCTGCCCCTGAGCCTAAGAAAGGTAAAACAAGTTTGTCACTTACAATGGTTTGCTTATCAATAGTGTTTCTCACAGTCCTTTTTTGAAGAAACCAATGTACTACAAACTCATCCCTTTCAGATGTCCTTCTTGGTCCTATACCTGCCACCCCTGGGGGTGGTATAATGATTGGTTCTCTGTCCAATGAGGAACGTCAAAAGTTGGAAGAAGAAAGAGAAAGGCTTTACCAGCAGCTTGATGAGAAAGATGAGGAAATAAACCAGCATTCTCAATTTGTCGAGAAGCTGAAGGAGCAGATGATGGAACAAGAGGAACTGATTGCTAGCACACGCAAAGATTATGAACTGCTGCAGCATGAAATGAATCGTATCCAACAAGAAAATGAATCTGCCAAAGAGGAAGTCAAAGAAGTCCTCCAAGCTTTGGAAGAGCTTGCTGTTAACTATGATCAAAAGAGCCAAGAAGTGGAAACCAAAAATAAAGAGTACGAAAGCCTAACTGAAGAACTAATGCAAAAGCAATCTTCCCTAAACACAACATCCTCTGAGCTCCAGCAACTTAAAGACATGTCCACACATCAACGCCGCCGCATTACTGAAATGCTAACAAACTTGTTGAAAGACTTAACAGAAATTGGAGTTTCTATTGGAAGTGAAGGAGATCTTAAAGTATGCTTCAAGTATATTTGTGTTTTCTTGTGTCCTTTTGTAAATTATCTTATCTGTATTAACTTCTGGACATTTTATTTCAGATGAATCCTGATAGCAATAATAAACTGGAAGAGGAGTTTACTGTTGCACGCTTATACATCTCAAAGATGAAATCTGAAGTGAAAAATCTGGTCACACGCTGTCAAAATCTGGAGTCCACTCAGACAGACAGCAATAAAAAGGTATTGAATGAATTCCCTCATCAATATTTGAATCTATCATTTTTCTAGGAACATCAATTGTTAAAGAATTATCTTTTTTCTGTTTTAAGGTGACTGAGTATGAGAAGGATTTGGCAGAGTGTAGACTTCATATATCACAACTAGATGCCAGAATTAAGACTCTTCAAGAAACCATGCGAGAAGCTGAGAATAAGAAACGCACTTTGGAAGAAGAAGTTGACATGCTGAGGGAAGATAATGCCAAGATGAAGGCTGCTGGTATGTATTTACAACCCTGGTATGAAGTGCAAAAAATAGATTTTCAAGGATCTTGAGCGGCTTTTCCGTCCTTAAACTCAGCAATGATAATCCTGAATTAGGTATCTTGCACCAGAGCATAATTTCTTAGCCAGCACTTGACTTTTTAATCCTGTTCTGTGAATAGCCACTTGTGAACTTTTCTCTCATTAAGTTGACATGCATAGCAAAAATATTTCTTTACCCACTCTAACTCTAATTGAATGTATGAAAATGCCTATGTGTAATCTGTGATCTTCTTTAACAGAACAAGTTCAAGCTGTATCTAATAAGGACAAAGCAGAAGAACAAATTGAAGTAAACAAAGCTCGCTTAGCATTAGAAGAGCAAATGGATCACCTTCGGGATGCTCATCAAAAGCAGGTTGGATCTCTTCGTGATGAAGTAATGGAGAAACAAACACTTATCACAGAGCTGAAGGAGTAAGTATACCATTACAGATTACATGCATTTTTGTATTGCACCGAGACCAGTATCTCTTATGAGTCATTTGTTTCACAGTGAAAATCAAAGATATTCACTTGCTCATGAGCAACTTAAGCAAGAATATGAGAAGCTCAAGAAAGAGGAAGAGGAAAAGAGCCAGAAATTGCAAGAACTAATGTAAGTAATTAAAATGTTTAATTGTATCAGTAACAAATAAGGATGGTGTATTCATGATCATCTTCATTTCAGACTTTCTAATGAACGTAGAGAAGAGGCTCGCAAAGATCTCAAAGGACTCGAGGACACAGTAGCGAAAGAACTCCAGACATTGCACAATTTACGCAAGCTATTTGTGCAAGATTTGCAAGCCCGCATTAAAAAGGTAAAACACAATATTTCGTGGTGCCTAAAAATTTACATATTAGTTGTCATTTGGGTTCCTTTAAGAATTGCTCTCAAATCACTATAAAGCACCCATACTTATTGCCTGATTCTTGTAATTCTCTAGTCTGCAAATACGGATGAAAATGAAGATGATGGAGGATCTCTAGCTCAGAAGCAGAAAATCAGCTTCCTTGAAAACAATCTTGACCAACTCACTAAAGTCCACAAGCAGCTTGTTCGTGACAATGCTGACTTGCGTTGTGAGTTGCCAAAACTTGAGAAGCGTCTTCGTACCACAATGGAGCGAGTGAAGGTAAATAGGCTTTTCTTCTAGTAATCCTTATTGTTTTCTTAATTAAAGTTGTCTGTGAACAACCCTACTGCATTTTATAAATTTTTAGGCCTTGGAGACTGCCTTAAAAGAAGCGAAGGAAGGTGCTATGCGGGACCGAAAACGTTATCAGAGTGAAGTGGACCGAATTAAGGAAGCTGTGCGCCAGAAGAATCTTGCAAGGAGAGGAAATAGTGCTCAGATAGGTTTGTTCACAAGTCATTCAGTTACATGTGACTTCAGTATTTATAATATTTCTCGTCATACCTGCCAATGTTTACAATCTATTTCTTTTTCTGTAGCCAAACCTATTCGTGCGGGTCAGCATCATATGACTGGAGCTCCTGGTAGCATCAGACCACAAGCACACATGGTGACTAGCCGAATTCTGCCAGATGACGGTGCTCCTAAGAAGAAAACTGTGTTGTCTGGAGGTGCAACTCGAGGTACTAAATAAATATGCTCTAATTTAGCAAGGGCTTTGAACCACTCGGGTTTCAGAAAGCATCCTTGTTGAATTTTAAATTAGCTTCTTGTTTGATATATCCTCAGTAATTCATATATTGTTATTATTTTTACAGAGATGGAAAGCTGAGGATAAGCTTAGGATTCATCCTATTATTCCACTTCAAATATTGCAACATTATGCTGTATTCATCACACATGCATTCACATGTCATTATCAATGTGAATCCAAGTGTGCAGTTCTTGCTGAAAGCAGCATTTTTGTGCACTGTGATCTCTCGCCGCCAAAATGCTGCTTGGCGTGGCCAATTAATAACAAGTGTTAATTATTTGGTTTCTTTGACATAAACTGGCATGTCAACTTTAATTTTCTTCTAAATTAATTCAAGCCCAAATGTTGTGTCATTTCAGGCTTGAGGGTCTATGTTGCTCTTTGCTGACTTTGTTGCTTTGCTTTGTCAGTTGCAATTATTTTGTAGAGTGCCTACTTCTGAAATGCTGTTATTTTAAATGCTTTGAACTTCTTGTCGAGCACTGTAGGTTGAGGGAGAAGGGGTTTATTTGTCACGAATGTTGAAGGATCAAACATTGTGTAGTGACTAACGATCCGACATTTTGATACCAGAATGGCACTCTGTGAAAGTTTACCTTTTGTCTAATCCAAAGAAAAGTAACCATTATGTCTTGTGATAACATTTTTGTGAAGTAATTATGAGTGCTCCTCCCATGCTGCTCACTGTCAGCAATTCAAGGCTATCCCTAGACAATGAATTTAGCTCTGATCCCTTTTGTAATACATTTTGTATCTTATTTCAAAAACAACAAAAAAAGCTCTGCTTTTGGCATGATGATGTGCTAAGCAATGTAGGGGATGGTTTTTTTACATGCTTTTAATTTAAGGTTTCTCTTTGGTTTCAAAGAAAGCACACTTCCCCAGTAAATATGATATTTTTAATTATATTGTGCACAATGAAAGCTGTATAATATGTGTATAAAGCAGTACTCCTTTTTTATAGTCGTACACTGGCTGTTCGCCAGCAGTGTTCTGACTTTTGATCAATTATCTGCAAAAGCCAAAAATTATCAGGTTTGTTTTTAATGAATGTTTCATGTTTCTATGAATAAAGTAATTTATTGCAAATTTTTCAAAACAATAATTTAAAACTGCTTTCTTTCTTTTAAAGGATTCCATATTACTAAACTGCATGGCATTTAATTGTTTAATTATCTAACAATCCAGTTTTGATCAAGTGGACCATATACTTGCATTGATACTTCCTTGTTGAAGTAACATGAATACACTTTTGTAAATACCTGATGATTCCATGGTTTTACCTCCTTTTGAAGTGCTGAACATTCTGTTAATTAACTTTTCTTCCAAGATTTAGACCTGAAGTGTAATAGGCTAAAAAGATCAAAATTGCAAACCTACCCCCCATCCTCCCCCTTTAAAAAAGTCACGAAAGACAAAAGATACAGTACTTACTTGTGAATATCAGGTGCTGTGCTAGCTCTGCTAGTTATTTCCCTATGAACATTGTCATCTTTCCTGATTGTGACATTGTGATCTAGCTTCCCATGGTTCTATATTTGCTATTACTTTGGACTAAAAGAATAGGTTCATTTGATTGTGTAATCTATTCTTCAAACCCTTAGTTCGATGAGAGTTTGTTTGGAACATGATGTGCTCTGCTGATTTCTTGGCTTAATCTTAAATGCTTAATTGATTAAGCAGGCTCAGATTTTGTTATAGATCTATAGAAGTGTTCCCAGTTATGTGTCAGTCTTTAGTTCAAAGATGGACCAACCAGTGAGGCCTGGTGCTTTAAATGGCTTTAAATTTTACCCATGTTTTGAGTTTGTGCTTCTGTTTGTTTTCTTGGGATCTCAAAATAGTTTTTTAGACGATTCCAAGTGTTCTGATTAGCTTTCTACCTTTCTTCACCTTTTACCTCTTTCTTAATGTCTGACTCATTATTTATATTATGCTCCCCTTTAATTTGGATGACTTTTACCTTATATTAAATGTTTTCAATTGATTATATGAGCAGTTCATTTTAAAACTATAACTTTCTTGATCCATATTGTAAAGGAAAAGAGCACCTAAAGCTTCTTTGTTTTATGGGCGCCATTGCAATTTGGGAGGATTTGTGAGATGCAGATTGTGTTCTTGTTCACCATAATAGTTGAATTTTCTGCCTCCAAGGTACTGTTCAGCTTTACAACCATGGTAATATGGTAGACATCTCTTGATTGTTTTTCCTATTAACAGCTAGATAGGAGGCGGTGTATGGTGGTGCGGTTTTAGATTAAGTATTTTTGGTGTAGGAGGTTCTTTTCCCTTCTACATCAGCACTGACTGATATTCAGAATGCACTATCTTTCATGACCTATTATTCTTTTCTTTTGTAATTTGAAGAAGTCAGGAGTACAGTTTAGCTTCAATGCTAAGCATTTGTCACTGCTGACAGGATTTGTAAGGACGAAGCATGAACTTGTATCCTTACATTGATTAAAATTTGGAGACATTTCAATTTGTGGTGCTGTGAATTGGGTTTTGAATTCTGTGCTGACAGTCAGTTAGCACTACAGATGTGCAACCTTACTTCACAACAAGGAATGTGATCAGTATTCCAAAGAAATGATAATGGTGTTGACGTTACAGATGACTTATTGTTTGTTTGTTTTTAAATCTATGGTTGTATTTATTTTGCTGCAATTCAGCATCATCCATTTCCCTGATTGTAAATTTCATATTTATCAACTTCTAAGTTTTTTTTTTTTTTTTTTTTTTGAAAATTTTTAGTTACTTCAGTAATGTAATAGTGCTGTGGTATTTTGTAGACTTGCTTATCCCCCCCCCTTTTTTTGCTTGGATTTATCCTTGAGTTCTGTGTATTTTATGTGATTTGACCATAATTAATTATTGTGTTTTCAATTGGTGCTTTCATTGTATGCTTTTACGTAGACTTTAATGGTACGTAATTTATCAAAATTAACAGTGATTCACTGTCTGGTCTTTCAATAGATTCTTTGGTTCAATTTTATTTATTTTGATCAGTGGAGCATTTTCGTTTGCAAATGTTATCAAATCAAAGTACTGTACTGTTTCTAGAGTGGACAAACTCTGCTATTAAAAATTGGTAACTCTCTGTAGTACTTTAACTAGGAATTGACTGTCATGCTGCAAGGCAGGCCTGAACCTGACCTGGGTTTCTTTCCATCTCCTTGCATGTATATTTACAAATTAGCACTCAGAACACAGCACCATACCCCCATAAATTGTTAGTTTGTGATTTCACTTCATGGCAATTGAATTATTATTTTAGTATCTTTGTTGTTGATTGGAACAGCTTATTTTCATGCTTGAATTCTATTTTGTGAATTTAGAGGGGAAGAAAGCTTTGGATCCGCACTGCTATGGGACTGATGGAATTGGTCATTCGTGGCTATTTTGGAATGTATGTTGGAATGCACCAGCGGATAATCCGCACTATTCCTGCACTGCTCTTAAGTCTGTGGTATTTATTTTTTAAGGCATGTATCATGAATGATAGTTTCAAATTTTGTACTGTCCTTTCTTTTAATTTTTTTGAGTTTGTGGAGAACTTAAGACAGGGTCCTCAAAGTTCATGAGGTAACATGACCTTGTACATTTAGAGTTAATTTATTTCATATATGTTTAATTATTCTTTATTTATGTTAATTTCTGTTTCAGTTGTAAAAGTTTATAACATGTGCTTTTACTGACAACTTTTCATTTTTTCCCCTGAATGATGTAAATTTTATCCCAATCATCAAAGCTTTTTCTTTATTATTTGTTATTTAGAAGAAGTGCGATGCTGCTGTGTGAATGTGTGTGGAGCTATTCCAACCTACAGATTAAATTATTAGGCTTTTGCACATGGCATTTTATTAAATTCATTTACCTCTTGCATATACTTCCACAAATTGCTGTACAGGATGGAAACAAAATTACTTCCACAAAATTTTCAAAAACTCAAGAAATGAAATGGATTCAATTTTATTTAGGTATTTAAAATGTTGGAAATTTATCCTCAACTATTCTTCTCTATAAGTAACCTCTCAAACATCTAAAACATAAAAAAGGGATATAAGACCTAAGGATGTCAACCTGACCACAGAGGTGTTACTTGTTTCACTGAACTTACCTCCCAAAGACTAGGAACATAGTTTCGCCTTTTCAACTGCCTGAAGTTTAAGGGGAGCCTTGCACATCTTATACCCTCCAGTCGCGCCTTTTTCAATGCTAATTTTTCTTCACTCCTATTCAATGCACCTATCACATATATATCATCTGGATGATACTCTAATTCTCGACTGACATGTGGTGACACATAAACAATATCCTCCCTAAGAAAAAAAAACAAAAAAACACAGTTTGAGAAACATTTACAAAATATTGAATAGTTTCTGGAATTTGATGATAAATGGAAGTCATAACCATACTTGTGAAATAACTTGAGATATGAACATTCATATATATTAATAGGAAGGAATTCAATACCACCATTTTCATGTTTAAAATGGTGCATCACTTGACTATTCCTTTCAACATTACAAAAATTTAAACCAAATGGTCTACGATTTTTTCTGTTGATATGTACACAGCTATTCAAGTACTTGGCAGTTTCTCTAAGTTGTGCTGAGCTCATGTAGCTATCATATGAGCAGTCAAATACAACTTGCTGTCCAAAAGAAAGACCCTGCGACAGAGTGAAAACCAAAAGTTAAAGAACAAACACATTAGTAATAGCTGATGTTGATGATTTAATTTGCAAGAAGACAAACCTTCCCTAAATTGATATTATAGAAAAGCGACTGACTTCTAGGAATAATTGGTAAAAACATACTATTTCTAACAGGTTCGTCATGAATAGATCCCGTACCTCTGGTTCTTTTCTCTACCCTAGACTTGGGTCTTACGTACAAATTCTTTGTTACATTTGCGTTGGTAAATAACTTTTCACGGCGTCTCTCATACATTTGAAGCTTGCTTTCCACTTCAGTATTGCTCAAATTTAAAAGATCTGTCAATTCCAATACGGTGATTGATTTTGGTAGCGTGTCACCACGTTCATGTTTCAAGTACAGAAACATTAAAAGTTCTTGTAATTTTCTATTTGTCTCTGGGTTCCCTTCAGTAATGAAAAGTTTCTGATCCTCCGTTATTGCATAGGGATATCCACATTTGTTATTATGAACAAGTTTTATACGTTTATCAGATAAAGTATGAGACTTGACAAAGGAAGAAAACATACGGATATTTCTAGTCCACATGATTTGAAAGTGTGAAAAGTAGTCATTCAGCTACTCACACAGTAACCAGAGATACAAACTGGAAGATTGTGTGTAACAAAAGACATTGAGGAAAACCTAACCTTTTACCAAGTGGATTACTTTCTAACAAAATATTTTCGTGGGAAAAAGTCTGTAATCCATGGAAAATGTGTGCAAAAAGTAAATAAATTACAGACACTGGTAAACGTTAACGCTTCAAAGTGAACGGTGAACCTCGTCTAGGGGTGAACGCTTGGGGCAACGAGAAGAGTCCAGCAACCCACAACCCACTTCATTCGAATAAACGCGCAACTTGCTCCTTCCCTCACTTGGTATGAAAAATTTAGCTCCGCATCCGCAGACAAAAGAAATCGAAGAAAGGGTGAGGGCGGTACTTACAAAAACTAGAATGATTTGGAAGTGATGTACTATGTACAATGTTGTGTCATGAAAAGGAAAATGACTTCGCTAACATCATTGTATAAAGAGAAACTCCACAATTCTCTTGAGCACTGCAAAGCTGTCTCGCACGGTGCTGCGACCTCTCGTGGCCATTCACTTCGGGTTGTTGTTGTTGGTTGTTGTTCTTTGTTTGTTATTGTCCAGGAGTGCAGCTTCCGCTCTTCCGCTCCTCTCCTGCCCCTTCTGTCTTGAAAAGGCCTTCTGACGCTGACAATCCTCTGACGTCCTGCTTCGACGTCAATGTACGTCAACCATTGTGCGTTAACTGTTACATACAAGAAAACAGGCCACTACACGATGTTATAGTTTAGTGAGGTTGTCCAATAATTAATTGTCTTAAAATCTCGGGACAGAACATCCTGTCGTCTGTATGTTTACTAATCTGTGTATACTCTACTATGACTTGTCTCTTCTTTTTCCCGGTAGTTGTAGTTGATGATAACGTCAAGGACGATAACTACCGTTTATCAGACAGCCTTTGAGTCAGGTGGCAACTGTTTGAGAAGGTAAGTCATGACATTGTCCCCCGCTCTCATAGATTTTTTCATAGAATAAACTGAATATGCTCTGAAATTGACATGACTAATTTTCTTCCAGATGATTTATTTTCTGTTGCAATGGTACATCATCGTGCCAGCACTTCTTGCCCTCTTCTACTGGCATGGAACTCGAAACTTTTCTCATTGGCGTAAACTTGGTGTTAAGCACATATCTCCCGAGTTTTTCTTCGGAAACATTCGCAAGCGTGTTCTTTTCCGCCAATCTTTTCATGAACTCCAGAAAGAGCTGTACTTTTCCTTCCCTGGGGAACGAGTTGCAGGTGAAAAAGATTTTTAATTTCATAATACAGAATTTTTTTGTAAAATACTGTTCTCAAATCATGTTGATTTTGCAGGAATCTATGAGGGTAGACGTCCAACTCTGATGGTCCGTGATCCTGATTTAATTAAACTCATAATGGTTCGAGACTTTGATCATTTTGTGGACCGTCCTGTTTTGAGATTTCGTCAAAGGCCATCAGTCAACAATATGTTAATAACACTACAAGGAGCTCAGTGGAAAGCTGTGAGAGCCATTCTTACACCCACCTTTACCTCTGGAAAAATTAAAAGTATGTCTTTGCTTGTCATGGATGTGGGCAAGCAAATGGTTTCATTTCTTGAAAACGTTATTGACAAACCAGGTCTGTATCTGTATTGGCCACTAATAATTCAATGAC
>NW_026267209.1:140845-147993 GCF_000697945.3 Frankliniella occidentalis | reverse complement strand
GAGCAATTCAGAGCAACTTTTATGTCATTTACTTTCGTTTACCAGAGTCGATGCGGAAACACCCACCAGTAGCTAGGATGGACCGGAAATGTACTAAGGAGTACTTGATTCCCGAAACAAACATAACTTTGAAGCCCGAAGCCAGTGTCTCTATTCCAGTGATGGGTCTTCACTATGACTCCCAGTATTATCCAGACCCAGAGCGCTTTGATCCAACACGGTTTTCTGCTGAAGAAAAGGCCAAACGGTCACCGTATGTGTACCTGCCATTTGGTTCAGGTCCACGAAATTGTATTGGTATGTTACATCAAATTTAGCTGAAATGAGTCCTTGTTATTACTTTAGAAATTACAATATTATTAAATGTTGCAGGTGCCCGTTTTGCACTGACGTCCACTAAAATGGCTCTTGTTTACTTTCTTCAAGGCTTTGGAGTAGAGCCTTGTTTGAAAACAGAAATTCCTTATGCTTACAGCAAATTCAGCATGCTCTTAAAGGCTGAGAAGGGCATTTGGCTCAATATAAAGCGCTTGACACACTTCTCAGACCACTCTTCGCACAATTGAAAATGTTTTTACCTGTCTAAAAGTGAAGAAATTTCAAAGACTGTTTCTTCTTAGTTCCTTCTTGTAGTAACTAAGATTTAGATTTTGCTTCAATGTTTAATTTGTTCTTCCCTGGGTATGGTAGGATTTATTAATATGTGATTGCTGGGTATGAATTTTGTGTCATTTGTGTAAGGGATCATCCAGAAAGTACGTCCATCAATCGCGGTAACGGCGTTACGCACCTATGAAGTTCAGCCAATGCTATGTCTCTTAGCGCCTGATGGGTAGGCAACACCCTGCCCACAGTGCATACGTGTACCGCGGGGTGGCCTACCCTGAGTCTCGCAGGCGCCGAGCACCCATTAATTGCCGAATGAAAATGACAAAAACGGACTTTTTTTTCTGCACGATCCCTAACTATCGAAGCATTCAGGCAGTTTTTTTAATAATCATTTTCGATAAACTTCTGAACGTGTCTTGTTATGCCACCTATCACGAAAACAGAGAAAAGTATGTTGTAAAAATGTTGATGCTGTAAATAATCTTTTAGCCTATGTGAATATGAGTGATTTATGAAAAAAATCGTTTTTATTAGCCTTCTGATGTATTTCTAAGGGAAAGATTCTGTTCAGAATCTTACCAAAACTATTGTAAATTTACAAAATAACCAATTAAATCGGTGAGATGTTGAAAGTTTTTTGCTTTTGTTGCGCTGTTAGTTCGAGAGTTACATTGCAAACAGTAAAATGCCCTTTAAAGCACCTGAGGGATGTATGGGCGCTTTATAAAATAAAATCTCATGGGAGTAGTCAACCCATACAACACGCTTTTGAAACAGAGTCGTACTAAAATGTATGCTGGCGTAATCGAACCATCACCATCATGCCACCTGTCCCTGAACTGCCCCCTTTTCTCCCGCCCCTGCACCCCTGCACTTCTCACTGCTTCTCACCCTCCTACCCCACTCATGGCGCCCATGCCGCCCTAACCGATGCAGTATCGCGGGTTCCGCGGCCAGCGTCGCCATGGCAACCACGACTCCGTGTAAGCAGCGGGGTGGTAGATGGTCGCGAGCTGCAGGACGGCGACCACGGTGATGACTCCCTCGACGTGACCCCGCAGCTCGACCGCGTCCGGCAGGCACCATGCCTCGTACCAAGGGGCCGTTACGGCCGGGGGTGAGTGAGAGCGCGAAACCGGACGTCAAAACGATGTCGGACCGACGCGTCAAAACGAGAAAATTTGACGTCGGCGCACGACACGGTTTCGACAGTAGTTTTTCACTGGAGGGAGCGAGTGAGGTAAGCATCACGGCGTTGTTGACGTCGTTCCCGCTGTCTGCAGACGTCCGCCCTCAAGCCGGCCAAAGCCAGCGCGCTCAAGTTGCACGGGACGCAGGGCGCCGGCGAGGGGTCGCGCCTCGAGCTCGGCGAAGATATGGAGACCTGGGGGCGCGCCAGGGCGCTAGTCAAACCAGACGACCAGGTCGACCTCAACGAGAATGTAAGTCTACCAAACTACAACCCACGGTAGAACTGTTTTTTACGTAATTTCGATTACGGGTGGCTTTTAGAGTTTTGGCTCTTTGGTACTGATCGGTACGGATGTGCGCTTTTGGACCCTCAAGGAGCTGAAGGAGGAGATCGCGCGCGTGCTGACGGTGCGCACGCCGCAGCAGTCCGAGGGGCTGGTCATCTGGTCCCACAAGGATGCCGCCTTCGTGCAGCGCGCCGTGCCCGCGTCCGGGGCCCTGCTCCTCGACATGCCGTCCACGTGCCTGCACATCGACAGCCCGGAGGCGCGCGAGCAGGCCGCCTACCTGGGCGCTGCCGGCCGCATCACCCTGGCCGAGACCCTCACCATGGCCGCCAAGGCCGCCCCCAAGACCTTCAAGAAGGAGAGCCGGCGCAGCGGCGGCGGTGAGGATGACGAGGAGGAGGAAGAGGCCGACGGCGAGGGGGACGCCGACGGCGAAGGGGAGGCCGACGGCGAGGGGGGCGAGGGCAAGGAACGCGGCAGTGTCAGCGAGGGTGCCGGGGACGCACCAGCCGCGGGTGAGTAATACTGCAATTCTGTTAATGTGCACTAAGGTTGAGTGAAAACACACCACTGCTGATTCCAAATGTTAAAAGATGTTTTCTGCCCCACTCGGGCCTACTCTATTGTCCTCACCATATGGAGTTTTTGAACCTGTTTGAATCGACTACATTACTACTTTTTTTCCAGGGGCTGACACCAGTTCAGAGAAGCCGGAGGAAGACGCAAGCGAGGGGGGGTCCAAAAAGGACGCCGAGGGCGGTGCCGAGAGCGGCGAGGGCGCGGGGGAGGCGGCCGAGGAGGGCGACGAGGGCGCGTCCGCGGCGGACGCGGAGGGTGAGGACGGCGTCGCTGCGGATGCTGCTACAGAGGTCTTCCCCAGTAGGCCCGTGAAAAAAGTGGCCAACCAGTTCAACTTTTGCGACCGGGCGGCGCTGACCTACAACAACCCCTACCGTGTAAGTCGACGCTGTTACCACTGTTACTGCCGCGTGAGGAGGAGGGGACGGTCGGTGACCTGCACTGTCTATTTGTGTCTCCTCCAGACGCTCAGCACGCAGACCGAACCTCCGCCGAGGGACACGTTCTCCGACCAGGTGATGCAGTACATCATATACGACGCTTACCAGAAGGACTGGGAGGAGAAGCAGGCCGGAAAGGAGAAGGAAGTCAAGGTAGGTTCGGCGTCTTGACTCGACCCCGTCCATGGCGCCGAGTTGTTCGTTGTTCGCTGACCTGGTGGCCCCGACAACTCCCCGCAGCAGGTGCCGAAGCAGTTCGGACGGCAGGCGGAGCGCAAGCTGGACGAGCGCACCAACCCCGACTCTTCGCTCAACCGTTCCATCCGCGCGGCCAAGACGATCGAGCGCATGCTGAACCAGAACACGTCGGACGACATCGCCAAGGGTAAGGAGTTTGCTGACCGCTGACCGGGCCGGGGGGGCTATGGCCAGGCTGAAGGCGGCTAGGCCATGGCGAGTCAGCCTGCGAGCACACCTCTCCGCCCGCCCTCCCCGCCCTGACAGCGTCCGCTTGGTGCTCTCTTTGCAGGCTGGCTCGCCCATGGGCTGGCCCCCCTCCGGCCCTCCCCCGCGCTAGAGCCCCGCCTGCGCACCCGGCCCCGCACCCCGAGCCGACTCGTGTGAGTGCCTCATGCGCCCCAGCCGGCCCCAGCACACCCTCACGGCACCCGTTTCTCCAGCCGGCCCTCTGCCCGCTTGCGGTTACCCCGAGGGATACTTCACTTGAAAAAAACTTAAAGAAAAAAAAAACGGTGTACACTCTTAAAAAACAGAAAAATATTCAAGGAAATTAATTTTAAAAGTGGGCTTAAAAATCGTGGCAAATGAAGAAATAGCATAAAAATGGATGTACGCTTGAAATTATAGTGAAGCGACCCTCGTGTTGCCTCGCACAGATCACCCTTGAGCCCGTTGTTCTGGTGCTTGTGCAGACTGCCGCTACTACGAAGACGGTTCGGATGAGTTCCGCGAGGGTGCGGGCACGCTGCTGCCCCTGTGGAAGTTCTACTACGAGCCGACCAAAAAGTTCCACGTGACCAACATTTGCTGGAACCCCCGCTACCACGACATGTTCGCCGTCACCATGGGCTACCGTGAGTGCCTCCTGCTGCACAGTCAAACCTTAAGCAATTGCTAAAAAAATAGCTGTATTGCTAAAAATTAGCAGCGTTGCTAAACATTAGCCGTGTTTTTATAAATAGCTAAAACAATTAGTAATCCCGTATTTAGCTAATTCAGCTAACATTTTCTTTGTCAGTGGAGTTCATGAAGCAGGCGGCGTCGGGGGCCGTGTGCGTCTTCACCATGAAGAACCCGTCGTACCCGGAGTACGTGCTGCACACGGCGTCCTCCGTGATGGCGGCCGAGTTCCACCACGAGCAGGTGAACCTGCTGGCCGTGGGGCTGTACGACGGCAGCGTGGCCGTGTACGACCTGCAGCTGTCGCAGCAGGACCCCGTCTTCCGCTCCGACTCGGTGCACAACAAGCACTGCGACATGGTGTGGCAGGTAAAGTATGTGGGCCGGACGCATGTCGTGATGTTATGCTACGCAAGGGCGGAAAAGTTGGAAGAAACAAAAATAGCTGCAGAGTAATTTTACTTTTAAACCGTAAAGCCAAAAAATTAGCACTACTGCTAGTTTCTTTTTGTGTGTCATAAAAGTAGAGCTAATCACCCTCACTGTCACCGACCTTTTCTCGCACAGGTGACCTGGGGCCAGGACACTCCGGACGGCGAGCTCAACCTGTACTCCGTGTCCAACGACGGCAACGTGTTTAACTGGGTGCTGACGTCGAGCACGCTGCACCAGACGACCGTCATCTCCCTCGTGCTGGACAGGGCCACGCCGGTGGCCGGGCCCGACGGCACCACGCTCACCATCACCGGTGAGATTACCTGCATAGCTAAACCAATAATAGCTAAATATGGAATTAATAATTATTTAGCTAGGTAGCTAAAAAGTTAGTGTTAGCTATCTAGCTACACATAGCTAAATTTTTAGATCGCCAAATAATTTGCGGGATAAATGCATTCAACAGCAATTGGTTTAGCTATACAGTTAGGGTTTCCGTGCGAAAACCAACTGATTACCTGACTTTTTCTGTCGTACAGGCTGTGGCACCGCCATCGCGTTCCACCCCACCAACCCCAAGGTGTTCCTGGTGGGCACGGAGGAGGGGCAGGTGTTCAAGTGCAGCACGGAGTACACGTCCATGTACCTGCTGTCGTACAGCGCGCACCACATGCCCGTGCACCGCATCCACTTCAACTACTTTCTGCCCGACATCTTCATCACCTGCTCCTCGGATTGGCGAATCAAGATCTGGGAGGATGGGCGAACGTAAGTCTTCAACCAAACGCCGCCCCCATTCCCAATTGTTTTCAACGCGCCTATTGGCTGGCTCGAGACGCGTGAGACGCCGACAGGGCGGGCCGCTGGCTCCACACAGCTGCTTAGCGGGCTGGCCTACCCAAGGCGTTGCGGGCGCTACCAGTAGCGTAGCGCGAGTCTGACCTTGCTCCGCCGTGACGCGACTCGACTTACGGGAAAATGGCACACTTTCCTATGTGGAAGCCGAGCCGAGAGTCGTGTCCGACGTTTCCCCCGCACTGCTCGGGAGCATTCTGACCCAAGATGTGAAAAGATGACCTTTGACCTGACCTACCCGCGTGGGGAGTGGCATTCGATGTTTGAGGTGCGTCCTTCTGGTGCAGGGAGCCGCTGTTCGTGTTCGACCTCCACTGCTCCGTGGGCGACGTGCAGTGGGCGCCGTACTCGTCGACGGTGTTCGCGGCCGTGACGCTGGACGGCAAGGCGCACGTCTACGACCTGAACGTGAGCCGCTACCAGCCCATCTGCGTGCAGAACATCGTGTCGCGCAAGAAGAACCGCCTGACGCGCCTCGCCTTCAACAAGAAGCACCCGCTGATCGTGGTGGGCGACGAGCGGGGCACGGTGACCTCGCTCAAGCTGTCGCCCAACCTGCGCGTCAAGCCCAAGGCCACCAAGAAGCAGGCGCACCTCACGCCCCACGACCTCGAGGTCCTCAAGATGGACAAGCTGCTGGCGCTGGTGCGCGAGCCCTTCATCCTGCAGCGGCCGCCGGACACGGAGCAGGCCGTCGAGTGAGCGCGCGCGAGGTGAGGGGTCGCGCAGCGGGAGCGGGGCTGCGGCGGTGAGCGTTGCGCCGTACGGCACTAACGGTAACGACGCGCTGCCAGCAGGAGCCGAGTGTAGCGACTTTGTGGCCACGTGCCGACGGCGGGGGCCCGGGGGCCTCCAGGGCCGGGGCAGCGCCGGGGCAGCGGGTCAGGCAGAGAAGAGCCACTAACGACCCCCCGCGGGGCCCACGGGGCCTACGCTGGACCACCGCGGCGAGCCGCCCCTCCCCTCCCCGCCCCCAACGACCCCAGCCACCCATCGCGTATCGTCATCTCATAAGCAAGCTCGCGTATATGTCGGGTCATAAGGCCCGCCCCCGCCGCCCCCGCTTCCCCACGGGGGCCGCTCGATGAGGCGGGGGAAAAGCGCCGCCTGGGCTGTGGCCGGGCCGCTTCTCGGTATTTTGAACGCCCTGCGCCACCTGACACGGCCGCCCCCGAGCCCCCCGGCGGCGGGCGGGGGAGTCTGCCGGGGACGGGGAGGGGGGAAGGGTATGTCCCGTTGTGTTTCGTGACGAAATATATAATAATGAATGAACGAACGATGCGGCTCAAAGAGATCGGAGGGAGGGAGATTCGTGGATTCCTTTTTCTCCGCGCGCCCGCAATTAATTAGGGAAGTCAAAAGTCCCGTCCGAGATTATTGTTTTTGGTGGAGCCGCCGCCGGCTTTACAGTTTTGGGCATATAGCTTTATAGCTGAGGCAAAACAGAGAAAGAGAGCGAGAGAGCCCGCGGGGACCACCAAGACGCGCCCATCTCGATGATGCCGTATCAGATTCTCGCGAGCGCGCCGAGAATCGATCTTCAGTTAGGAGGAGTTGTCGTCGCGCGACGCACACTCGCGTTGTTCTGGTGCTTGTGCAGACTGCCGCTACT
>NW_026267209.1:132864-140124 GCF_000697945.3 Frankliniella occidentalis | reverse complement strand
CCTCACCCCCTTCACCCCCTTCACCCCCTTCATCCGCCGCGCGCTGCGGCAACGGCCTGGTCACACCATCGCGAGGGTGCCCACCACCACCAGGACTTGGACGGAGCGGAGAGACGCATTTGTCAAAGCGGAAAGAAAGTAAGTGAGGCCGAGTTCGGGCCGCTCCCTCCCCGGCCCGGCCCCGGCCCCGGCGGCCCGTGGGACGCGTTCGGCTGCACCGCACCACTATGCTCCAGGAGGGCCCCCGCGCCAACGAGTACCGCGGCACAGAACAAAAATCAACGTCCGTTTCCAGATAAGGCTGAGGGCGGGCTGGCGGGCTCAGAGAAGGTGAGACAATAAAAGTCGTCTGTCTTTGAAACGATTTGTTTATGGCGTTCATCTATTTATTAATCCTATACTAAAACTTACATCCAACAATATTATATGGTACACTAAGCTAAACAATTTGATTGAAGTATGGAACAAAAGGGGACTTCTCATTTGGGGGGGGGGAGAGAGAGAGAGCGACAACTTCCACTGAAACGCGGGCCGCACGACGCAGTTCAGCCGCACCCGCGTTCCGTGAGACCCACGCAAGTTTGCCAGTCTGCGTCGGTCGGCCTCGGCTCGCTCGGCGCCAACTGCAGAGGGGCGGCGGGCTGCGTGGGGCGTGGGCGTCAGACGCGCGAGTCTCCAACAGCGCGCGATTTAGATCAAGGTGTCGAACGGGTGAGGAGGGTGAGGAGGAGGAGGGGGAGGAGGGGGGCTATGGAAGCGCTCAAGACACATGCAAAATGTAATCGGTATTTTATGCGGGACCGCGATCGGAAGGTGTCATTATTTGTATCCGAGATTGGGGGCGCGGGACGGACATAGACAAGGGAATAGATTAACGAATTAAATCCATGACGTGACTTTTTCGTCCGCGATTACCATGTAAGTCAAGAAATCTATCACCTCGCCAAGTCAACTTGTCTCACAAGTTATCTCTCCGGCGACGTGCGTCAATAACTACTATAGACAAGACAAGCATATTTGTTTGTCATTGGGTTCACGGCGAAAAAAAGGGTTCGCTGAAACAGCTAATGCATTAGCTCATATGGCCAAGGATAAAAATATTAGCCCTCTCCACTAATTTTTAGCCCAAACAGATGCTCTGGTGATGCTGGAGTAGTTCACGCGTTTTCTAGAACAGCTATAAATTTTAGCCGTGAATGCCAATATTTTCGAGAAAAGTTCAGCTAATCCATTTTGTGCGTGTTCGAAGGCACGCAAAACGTTGAGGAACCAAAGAGGGGATATTGCTATGAGAGAAAACTGCCTAGTACCTCTGTCTATGTTAGAAGGCTGTGTCAAGTATTTACAAAAATTATATTAAGCGTTCTTTCCATCGAGTTCATAAGCAAATATGAAAGATGTGTCTCTTATAGAGATAGATAGAGTATACACATAGTAAATAAAACAATTACATTAATTTTACGAACTAGAAAGAGTCAATGTTCAAGTCTGTAAGTGTATTCTGGACCTAAGCAGAACACCGAAAAATCAATTAACATCAACAAAACAACATGATTTATAACAACTGATTATACTTCGCGCGGGACATTTTGTCAGGAACTATTTCAATTTATTTGATTTATTGAAGGGTCCCTTTATGAATCCTAAGGAGGCGTCCTGCTGTCGATTGATTTGATACTATAAATAGAATTTAAGCAGCTTGGGGAATGGCTGATGAAATATTTTTGAGTTAACTGCAAGCGTGTTAACCGAGAAGATCAAATGAGTGCGCTTATGACCGAAAGAAACACAACTAACTCTCGTCTCTGCCCGGTAGTCAGTCCTGGAGTCAAAAAGTAGGATAGGGAACTGAGTACAAAAATATAGTGCAGCCTTATTTTCGTAAGAATAGCCAGATAAGCCCAGGTCACTACGTGACTATTGATTGCGTCATCCCACCAGACCGAACCGTAAAGAAAAAAATTGGTGCAAGCGAACGCATTCGATCTCTCGTTATTTATAATTGATATTTTTTTTCTCCTTTGGGCATCCGACATGTCCGTACGTTGTCCGAGTCCATCCAGGACGTCGAGCAATGCGAGAGGGTGGTCACTTCCTCACCGGTCGCGAAAGATAAAAACCTCTAATGATAAGCTTGGGGATGAACCTCCGCTCTTCCTCCGCCTCACTTCCGGCGGAAGCACGTGACCGCGTTGAAGTAGCACCGCCAGTACACACGGCCCTTCTGCTGCCCGCGGCGCTGGAGGTCCATCTGCAACAGAGCGGAACGCGTCAGCACGTCAGGGACTGGGACTTCTTCTCCCGCTAGAACATGTTATGCGATGAAAAAAAAAAGTCACAAATTCCTACTCTTGCGTACAGGTCATTTCGTCACAAATAACATTTGTCTTTCCGCGTTTCTCGCACTGCCCCTTGACCATATGGCGCCTCAACCCGATCGAGGAGGCAACCCGCTCGGAACCGTAAAGCGCCATGGTTGGTTAGAGAGGCTTGCGGTACAAGACAACTACACAATCGAGTGTGGGTTACGTATTAACAATAAAAGTTCACGTTCCTCATATTTTAATTGCAAAATTAAATATGAATTGAGGGACAATGCCCTGTTTTTACCCTGTTGCATCTTATGGATGGCGATTTATATCGATGACATTTTTGTAATGAGAAGATTGTTTTTCAGTGTCGGCAGACGCAAGGGCTGCCCATTTCATAGTTAAAGCTCATTCCGTATGCCTTGCCGACACTTCCCCATCCCCCCCGTCGCCGGGCCTTTTGCGCGCCGCCGGCCCTTTGTGTCTGGTGCTGCTGCGTTGAAATACGACGAGCGCCTCAAAGGACGTCGTGTGGGGCCCCGCGTAGCGAACAGCGTACGAAGCACAAGAAGAATAAAACGGAGGAGGAGGAGCAGAAGAAGTAGGAGGAGCAGGAGGGGCAGCATCCTAGAGGACCTCGTGGGCAGCCACGGTCACGGCGAGCGCAGACATTATTAAACAGCAACAGGAAAATCGGGGCTGTTTTTTTGTTTTTTTTTCAGGCGGCGACAGCAGCGGTCCAGGTATCAGCCTCTATGTCTTCCCCCGCCCCCGAGTCTGGTAAGACGTTGTTATCGCCCCGCCCCGCCCTGTCCTGCCCCGCCCCGCCCATCCAGCAGCAGCCCTTATACCGACCACAGCCGCAGCCTCAGAGCCATTAGTGATAATGCTCTAACCGTATTTAACGGAACAGGCGCCAGGCGAGGCGAGGCGGGGCGCTCGGCGACATCAAACACCCAAGCAGCGCGAGGCAGGGCAGTGGAGTGCGCGCCCGGCAGCAAGCTCCACGCCCGCCCGTCCGGCACGTCGCGCCGTTGCTCCCGCACTCAGACAGACGGACGGACAGCTAGGCAGACAGATGGATAGATACACAGACAGACAGACTCCAGCACTCACCCTGTCGTCCGGAGCGATGGCTTTCAGGCCCGTGTTGGGGTCGCCGTTCACGGCGTCCTTCATCATGCCGAAGATGCGGTCCAGCATGATGGCGGCGCGCTTCTCTGCGCGCCTGGGCACGATCATCTGGAACAGAGTAAAAGTAGACATTATGAGACCGCCTACGGATTTTAATTTTCCGGAAAAGTGTTTTTTGTGGGATTTTTTTCCAATTTTTCTGGAAATATTTCATTAAATTTCCGGATTTTTCTGACAAAGTTCCCATTTTTTTCCGGAAAATTTTTGACTTTAAAATTGCATTAGTTGCTGTGCTTAATTATTGCTGTGGCTGTGGCCCTTCTCAGGGTGTTGTCGGTTGCATCTTTTACTAAAACTGTGTCTCATAACAACGCAGAGATTTGGACAAGAAGAAAAACGTAAAAGAAACTTGCTGTGTTGTCTGAGCCCCCTCGCTTTGTTGCGAGTCGCGCTGTGAAGTGAAGCCACGATGCTGCGTCTGGGCTGCTTGTGGCCACATCGGCAATCCGTCTATTGTATGTGTGTCCCTCACAGATTACTGTGCACTCTGTGCCCGCCGCGCCCGGCCCGGGCCGGACGGGGCCTGTAGTATGGACCCGATCACAACGCCACGCTACGCCCCGCCACGTCGCGCCAGGCCAGCCCGGGTCCGGCCGCCGCCGCCGCCACCCGTTAGTCAGCCATAATGCAAAAGTTGAGTCACCCCCTCCTCTTCTCCCCCGCACCCCGCACTGTTGAAATAGCCCATTCGCTAACGGAGACTCCCGTCGTCGCCGCCGCCTTTCCCTCGAGTGCCGCCCACCACACACACACGCACACACATCCCCCGCCACCCCCATACGCGTCCACGTCTCGTACAACCAGCCACTCGCCCGAGGCAGATTAATTCAGATTACACGATATTATATCCGACGAAACGCAACAAGCGCAGCCCACGTTAGAATTTACGATGCGTAATCGAAAGCCCGCGATTGCGATTATCTTTTCCATAAAGGCTATATTGTTATTTTCTACCGCGTTTCTTTTTCTGTCTTGTTTTTTGTCATCATTTATTGTCGGGGGAGAAGAACAACTAGGCCGTGCCTTTCCGGCAGGCCGGCAGGGCCCATCAGGGCCCCCCCCCGCGCCCGTTTCGGCCGCGTCCGAGCCAATGAAACGCATCATCGTTGTTCCACAGGGCTTCATCAAAATTGCATGGCGCAGCATAGCGCGCGTCAGCCCCGCGCCTACACCAAAGTTGAGCCCACGAGAGGAAAAAACTTTCGCGATTTGCAGGATAGGCGGGAGTGAGTCGGAAAATGACAGGGAGCGAGAGAGGGAGAGCGCGACGGAGAGAGAGATAGAGAGAGACGAGAGGGGGAGGGAGAGACAGGGGTAGCACGCCAGGGACGGCCCGCTATTGGTCTGCTGACGGATGGGTAGGAGCCCCGTTGGGAGTGGGCCCGGGCCGGGGTCCTGTCAACACCATCGGCAGCGCCACACCACGCAGCCGATCAGCGGAGCGAGCGCAGAAAATGAAAAGAGTGAGAGATGCGACATACATGAAACCAAACCGCGCGCAGCAGCCATCACTAGTGGCCGTGGTATGTTTTGCGTGGGGCTGCCTCTTGCTCCTTGCGCCTTACGCGACCCTGCCTTGCGTGCCTACCCGCGTGGGCTCCACGTGCTCTCTCCCGCTCGCTCTCTTCCTCTCTCTCCCGCTCCCTCTTTCGCTCGCTCTTCCTCCACGTGTGCAGCAGCCTCCGCAAACTCCAACGCCTTTTTCTTGCACCCGTTGACACTACTGCCCTTCTTCCCTCCCGGCTTACTCTACTCTGACGAGATAGGAATAACCAATTATTTTCTCGCTCTATTTATGTCGATTTATGTAATAATCGAGTCGTGCGTCAGATGCGGTGGTGTCAGATTTTTTTGTTCAAAATCTTCCCTCTCCTTTAATATGAGACTTCCCAAAGTTAAACACAAAAGAGAAAAAGACTTGAGCTGAGGTTCCGTGAGGCTCTCTAGTGGGGGAGACCTTAAACCATCAAAGTGGGTTCCGCCAGTGCAGTGCACTTTGGTGTGTCGTAGTTCGTAGGCCGTATCAGGCATGTCGTCTACCGTGCCGAGGGGGAGGCATCTCTTAGCCGGAGGGATTACCATCGCCCACGCCCCCCTCCCGGCCGCCTCCCTTGTGTTCGGACCTGGCCTCCCGCGTGCGCGCGCGACTCCTCGGCCTACGGGACACAATCTCGCAGGGAATTAGACGCCCCCCCCCTCCCTCACCCGCCGCCTCTCCGGTTCATCCCCGCGAACCCCTTCGCTTGGGACACTTTGTTTCAGCTGACAAGCTCCCCCCCCCCTCCTCTTCCCACTTCTCCTCTTCAGGGCTTCACCAGCCCCTTTAATCCTTTTCAGAAGAGAAAATAACGCATAGTGTGACCGAATGTGCCGCACCCACCCACACCCCGCGCCGCACGCTCCACCTCTCCCTCTCTCTCACGGTGAGGGTTAAGCCAGGGGTGCCGGCTAAGCGGTCCGCGGGCCACTTTGTTGTTATTCGCGCTCTCTCTCTCACTCTTCTGGGTCACCCATAAGTCTGTCTCTCTCGCACTGACTATAGTGCTGTCGTTATCCGTGACCCCTGGGGGGTCAAGCGTCGGTCCGACGAAGCAGACAAAGAGCGGCAGCAGACAATCTCTGCCGTGCCGTGTGCGTTGGGCAACAGGTGGCGGCAGCAGGTCATGTTTTGGGTCGCGCCATGACGCTCGCCTGCTGCTGTCCCGACGGCGCCCGGCGGGGGCTCTGACACACTGCGGACCTCTCCAGCGCGTAGCTCCCCGCACCTCGCTCGGGAAAGAACGGTTTGGAGAGGTGTGTGGAGGCAAGCCTATCGCCGCCCTTTTTGAATTATTAAAAAAAAAACACAAAAAAAAAAAACACAATTGAGTTTTAAAAAGGCTATTGGGTGCAAATTCAAATTCAGTACACTTAAAGCAGGGCGAAGGGTACGCTCGTGACCTTTTCGGACTTACAGTGATTTATTTACGATATTATAAGGGTGAACGTGGCTGTCGGGGGGTGAAGGCGATTAGAATGTGCGGGTGCAGTAGTTGGCCATGGCGAACCAGGGTCCCCTGTGATCGACCGACCACATCAGCAGCGGGGTCAGGGAAAATAATTAGGCAAACATTCGCGCCTGTATAGAGGCAAACCACGTGGCATCATCGCCCCGCTCGTCATCAGACGAAGGGAAGGCGCGGGGGGCGGTGAGGGAGAGCGGCGGATCAAATGTCGCATCACGGACGCGCTGAAGACGAGGCAGGAACTGCCTGGGGGGGAAGAGGTCGTTGCGAGAGGAGCCAGGCATCAGGAGGAGGTCGAGCGGAAGGCAGATGGAGCAGCCGCACAACGAGGCGTGGGGTGGGCCTCCTCCTTTGTGACATGCGACTACATCTCGTCTCGTTCCGCAGGTGCAGAGGTGTTTGGCATTGGGGGTTGAGGGGTGGTAATGGAGGCGAGGGGGAGTGAGAGAAAGCGAGAGAGAGAGAGAGAGAGAAATATGGGTGGAGTGAGAGAGATAGACAGAGAGAGAGAGAGAGGCAGAGATAGAAACAGAGACATAGGAAAGGGGTGGTGGGTCCGGGCCGGGGCGTTGACGTTTTCGCCCTCATTCTGCCGGGTCATCGGCGCTGCTGGAGCAGCTCGGCGGTGCGGCCTTGCGTGCACCCGGCGCCGCGCTGCTCTCCCCGCGACCCCACGACGCCGCGCGCCGTCAACCCGAACGCGTCTCCTCTCCGTCTCTTCATTATTTTAGATTGACGCGCGCCCGGTGACG
>NW_026267209.1:126832-127740 GCF_000697945.3 Frankliniella occidentalis | reverse complement strand
GTCCCCGCCAGCGCCCGCCAACGCCCAGCACCCAAACCACCCGGCACTGTTGAACACAGTGAATCCCCGGGCGACCAGCCACCAGCCACCCCCAGCAGTTAGCGGACTAAGTCGTCCGACACCAAATACACGACAACTTAGGTCAGCCAACAACAGCTGGACACCTTCTCTCCATCCGGGTAAATGGGTGGTGCAGAAAGTACCTCCTCTACCTCCGCGTTTAACCCGGACCCGAATTCAGTCGGCTCGTCTGCGCGTAAGGTCGACGCCTGCGAGACTCGGGGTAGGCCAGCCCGCAGTACACGCATGCACTGCAGGCGAGATGTTGCCTACCCATCAGGCGCTATGCATTGGCTGAACTTGCAGGCAGGTTCGCTCGTAACGGGCAAAAATGACGGCCGTGATTTCTCATTTGAAAGAGTGGAATGACGCGGCGAAGACGGCAGGTGTCCAGACGGTGGCTGGCCTAAAAGTGGTCCAGGGGTCGGACAGCTTAGTTCGTCCATCTCTGCTGGACGAACGGCATGACATACCTGTGTACAATATAGCTACGAAAGCGAAAGTGCGTGAAGCAGCCACCTGGTACTGTACCGCATGCACGGGCGCGGGCGGGTTTGCCTGTGCATGCTGCCTACGGCTCCTTAGGGCCCCGTGCTAGTAGGCAACCCGCCCGCACGCGTGCAAGCGGTACAGTATAACTACGAAAGTGCGCGGCGTGAATCAGCCACCTGGTATACGGTGTAGGTGTGAGGATGCTCACACTTGGCGCGCCGGTGGCCGGCCCAGCGCGCTTCCTGCTCTTTCTACCCGCGCCGCTCGGCCGCGGTGTACTAACGAGGGGAAAATAAATAGAGCAGACAAGTCCAGGGGCGTTAACGGCCAGCAGGAGGGGGAGGGGAAAGGGGACG
>NW_026267209.1:124481-125854 GCF_000697945.3 Frankliniella occidentalis | reverse complement strand
CGCTGTGAGAGCGGACCACGCGACGTAAGGGCAACGACGTCGTCCATGCGGGGAGGATTCTTCGAAGCGGAATTCCTTAAATGGAACAACCCCGCCCCGCAGGCGGCGTGTGTCCCCCTGCCCCCCCCCTCTCTGCCTCTATGGTTCAGTCGGGTATCACGAGTACACCCGCACCCTTACAGCATATGAGATACCACCACACTCCGGGGACCCCCTACTGACCTCACCACCATCTTCACCATCGTCTCGTCGACAACGAGGAGCAGAGTAAGACACGAAATGAGTGTTGTTCCGCGGGCCGCGGTGGCGACACCTGAGACCCCTGACGAGACGCCGCGTGCCCCGCCTCCCTCCTCCTGCCGCCCCCAGTGCCGCCGCCGCCGCCGCCGCCACCACAGCCCTGCGGGTCGGTGTGTATAAATGGAAAACGTGATCCCTCCGCACGGGAGATGATGGAGATCTCGCGAGAGTGGGCGCGCGGGGGCCTGCGCGACAGTGATCCTCCGGTAAACAGCTGGGGCGGCGGCAGCAGCGAGGTCGCGGTGGTGGTTATCCGCAAGGATCACGAATAAAAAGTGGGGCAGCGATTCGAGAGTAAATAATTGGAGGCGGCCGCGTGACAAAGCGGGAGCGTGGAGAGCAGCAGCGTGGGGGAGAGCGGGGATTAGCAGCGCGGCCCCCGCCTGACTGTGGCCGCCGCAGGCTCGTGGCGCCGGGGCGACTGCAAGCAGCTGCAGCGTGTGTCGACAACCTCGACGACAACCTCATTAGCTCGAGCAATTTCCCCGGCTCCGCCCTCGGCAGTCAATCCCACTGCGGAGCTGATTGGGGCGGAGGTGGAGGAGGAGGTGGAGGCGGAGGTGGCGGGGCGGGGCGCCCGGGAGGCGGGCAGCGCCTCGAGGGTCTCGCACACGAGCGGAGCGGGCGGCCTACGCTCCCGGCCGCAGGGGCTCCACACCACGCACACTCACCGGGAACTCGTCGTAGCTGCTGCCGTAGTCCGTCGAGTCCTGGCTGCCGAGGTCCTGGTGCGCCACCAGGTTGGCGACGGCCCCGCCGCCGCCGCCGCGGCCGACGTCCACGGCCCGCTTGCCGATGAGCGGCAGGTCGTCGTCGTCCTGGCCGAGGTAGGGGAGCGCGAGCGCGGGCCGGCCGAAGCCCATGCCGCCCATGCCGAGGCCCAGGCCGAGCCCGTCGGCGGCGTGGCCCTTGAGCAGGCCCATGTCGTGCTGGGCGGGCCTCGTGGCGGCGGGCGGCACCAGCAGCGCGGCCAGCGCGGCGAGCGTCGCCAGCGTCGCGGCGACCGAGCTCAGCGTCATGGCAATGGCGTTGTCACCCGGGCGCGCGGGCACCGGCAGCTTTATGTCCTGCGC
>NW_026267209.1:124151-124431 GCF_000697945.3 Frankliniella occidentalis | reverse complement strand
CCGATTTTAGAATTCAAGCAGCTACCTTCTACTTGCCCCCTCCCCCCCTCCAGCGCCCCCTCCAGTCCGGGGCAGCAGCAGCAGCGGCGGTTCGTCAAGTACCGCGCACGCCATCTCCGGCCGGGCCGGGCCGGGCCGCACCGCTATAGCCGGCTATAGCCAACCTCAAGCTCATTGAGGGCCGTCTGCAGTCCGCCTGGCCTTCTTACTTCCACGCCGTTTAATTCGTAATGGCTGCCAAAGGGGGGTGGCGGCGGCTTCGGCCAAGGCGTGGCGTGGC
>NW_026267209.1:119429-124041 GCF_000697945.3 Frankliniella occidentalis | reverse complement strand
GGGGGGGGGAGGGAGGGAGGTCACAAGTTTCTCCGGGGGCAAGGTTTACACACTCGCGCAGCTGGACGGTAAGTTGACGTCGGCGTTGTTCTTGCCTGCTCGCCCGTTTCAATGAGGCGAACCCCCCGCTCTGCTCGTGTGAAGTGGCGGACGGGGGGTGGCATTGCGTGGCGTGGCTCGGCGTGGTGGGGGCGGGGGCGGCACGGATTATGAGGCTTGAATAGCGCCCATCAGAGCAGATAGTAAGACGAGATCTGGCCGTCCCAAGGCGGGCTGTTCGCCTCTGCTTTTGGCCTCGCGGCCTGACGGCCTCGCGCGCTTCTTAATCACACACACACACACACGTGCGCGTAAAGAAAGGTTCTTTTTTTAACAGCTAAATGTACTGAAGTGTTTGACCGAAAAAAAAATTCAACACTTACTGCGCTCTTTATCCAAGCTGCAAAAAAATCTAATGAGGCAAAAGGTAAGAGAGGATTCAGTCCCAAGGATTTATTCAATGACGTCAATATGGTGGTCAAAGTCAAAATATACTTATTTGGTGGCCTGCTTGGATGTACATCCTAGGACTAGGAATTTGTGAAAATGCCATCATCAAAATGATATCAAAATGACGTCATCTTGATATCATTTTGATGGCATTTTCACAAATTCCTCGTCGACTGAGCGGGGACGAATGGAAAGAGAAGGAAAGGAAAGAGAAGGAAAGGAAAGAGAAGGAAAGGAAAGGAAAGAAAAGGAAAGGATAGGACAGGAAAGAACAGGAAAGGCATGGGAAGGAAAGGAAAGGGGGTCGGAGCGCGCGTTGTGATGAAGGCGTGAGTGCACAAGGCGGAAATTGTTTCCTCTCCGCATTAGTGCTGATGAAGAGGTCATAACGTCGCCATAGAGCTGCTATCAATCAGATCCGCTGGCTTTGCCTCCGCGCCCCGGGCCTCGCCCGCCCCGCCCCGCCGCACCACTGCCCTGCCAAGGGCTGTATTGCTCGTGTGCACCCCGCCGAGGCCAAGCTCCGTCCAAAAGCGTGTGAGAGGGTGTGGCAGTTTTTGACGTTGACGTTGTCCATGGCCGATTCGTAGCAAAACGGTACAACAGGGCCGCCGTTTCAACCGAAAACAAAAAGTATGCCGCATACCGCATATATGTGCATACTGTCGAACGTAAATGTTAGCAATATCAAACAAATGTATGCAACTCGCTGTCGGAGGTGTGTCAGTTATGTGGAATACCTATAGCTACGAAGAATGGATATAGCTATTCTACATAGCTATAGCTATTCTACATAGTTACAGCTACGAAGAATAGCTATAGCCGCGAAGAATAGCTATAACTATGCAGAATACACTGTAAATTCAGGGTGTCCAGGAGGAAGGCGACAAAGTTGCATGGGAACGTGGAATGCCTATGGACTCATACAATGCAAATACCCGGAGGACCAGAAGGTGTGCAGATGATAGTCGACATACGTCGCCTAGTTTTGGAAGCTATAGCTATGTAGAATAGTGTAGCATGTAGAATAGCTATAGCTATGTAGAGTAGCTATAGCTATGTAGAATAGCTATAGCTATGTAGAATAGCTATAGCTATGTAGAATAGCTATAGCTATGTAGAATAGCTATAGCTATGTAGAATAGCTATAGCTATAGCTACACTGTAAAAAATCATCTGATACTACGGGACCGTCACGGACATTCCGTTATAGCATACTGCAGAAAAGAGATACGGTAGAACCGTTTAAGTTTGACCATGTAACTAAATTTAGGGTACGGACACGTCCGGAAAATAATTGCCGCTGTCGTCCGTTGATTTTCCGTTGTTTTTTCTTACAGTGTATGTAGAATAGCTATAGCTATGTAGAATAGCTATAGCTATGTAGAATAGCTATAGATATGTAGAATAGCTATAGCTATGTAGAATAGCCATAGCTCTGTAGAATAGCTATAGATATGTAGAATAGCTATAGCTATGTAGAATAGCCATAGCTCTGTAGAATAGCGACAGATATGGTCGTAATGCCGGTTGTGAGTACATTTATCAATAAATGCACGTACAGCAACGTGAAACCGAACTTTAAATACAGCAAGTATCACTGGGTTTATTCCCGAGGATAGCGGTGTAGCACAGGTATTTCCCCGCGATTCCCGTGCTTTATTGGTGGGGTACCAGAAGGAATGGAGCTATCAGTCCCGCATGCCACATCAGCCTGGTGCCAGGCGCGCCCGGTAACTGCCAAGAGTTACTTACAATATAGCTGGAGGAGAGAGGGGAGGGAGGACAAGGCGCGATCCTACGAAGGAAGCAGCGTGGCAAATCTAATCCTACTTTCCGCGACTTCCCCGCCAGTCGCGCCTGAGGAAAGCGGCTCCCGGCCGGCTTGTGAGCGAGCGAGAGGAAAATGTCATTCCCGGTGGTACTGATTTGCGTGGCGAGGAGTTGCGTGGGCGATACGGCAGTGCCGCCACGTCACGTTCCACTGCACCTAACACCTAGAGCTGCGGGGGCGCGGGCACACCAGTGCTGCGCAGTGCAGTGTACAGCGGGATGACCTACAGTGCAGCAGGATAACTTTCCGTGCAGCAGGATAACCTGCAGTGCAGGAAGCCCCTTATGGTTTCAGGAAAAACTCCTCAGGTTATTACGAAGTCTCCTTTTAAAAAAATGATTTTTTTAAAAAATAAAGGGATTTTTTGAGAAGATTCCTCATGATTTGAGGCGAGTAGATTTCCTCAAATATGGGAGTTCCTCCTTTTTTCCTCAAAATATCAGACATTGCTTTTACCGCGTGGAAAGCAGAATGACCTGCAGTGTATAAGGATAAGCTCCAGTGCAGTGCAACAGGATGACCTGAAGTACAGCGAGCAGCAGCATGACCCTGAGTGCAGTATGACCTGCAGCGGTGCAGCAGGCCTGCAGGTCGTTCCTGCTGCACTGCTGCAGGAGGCCAGGGCGGGCCAGGCCGGCCGTGCTGCCGGGTTGCCCTCCCGCTGTGGCGGTGGTGCTGGAGGGAGGTAGAGTTCCTTACCCCCGCGGCACGGCTCGGGCCTGGCCAGGCCCCCGGCGGCGGGCTAAGTGCTCGCGCAATGCTCCCGGCCCCCGACAGCAGAGCCAGCAGCGCCAGCAGCGCCAGCAGCGCCAGCACCCGACATGGCTTGTCGGGAGAGCGATCAGGGCCGGCGGCAGCGGCTGACCGCAGAGCAGGGCGGCGCACAGCGGAGCAGAGCTCTGCGGATAACACGATGGCGCGTTTCGCCGATTACGGTACTGGACGCACACGACCTCAAGACAAAAACCGGCCAGGACGCCGGAGTACAGAAGAGCGGGGTGCGGGTAGTGCGCGACGAGCAGATGCGACGCCGCCACACCCAGAAAATGGTATCCTTGAAATAAAGCCGCGCAAATCGTTGCCTCGACGCTATTTTTACCTCAAGAAAATAGAAGGAAAATTGTCTTTAACTTAAGACAAACTGCGTTAAAAAAAGTAAAAATGTTCTTAATTCAACTACATTTCCTTGAAAGCGACGGAAAAACCTTAAACCAAGGTCAAAACTTACCATTTATTTTTTTTAAGAAATTTCCTCGGTTGTAGGATACTATTTCCTCGGTGCGCTTATTGCGTAACGGGAATGATTGTGTACAATAATCAACGTAACTGACAAAAGGGTCGCGTAGAGTGGAAAGCGAGGTTCACAATTCACACCCAGAAAACCATTCTTCTGATGGGAAAATGAATAGTACATTTACATAGGAATATCCCCAAAGAAACCATTTATAAATGGCTATAGTCATATTTTCGTTTGATTGACAAAAGAGAAACAAATTGCGATGGGCTGAGGGAAACTTTTGCTTTGCTTCGAAGGAAAATTCGTTGGATACGGCGAAGTCATAAGTATATTCCGAGAAAGATGAGTATTTCTGCTCTCTTTGGAATGAAGCCACACTTTTCGCAGCGCTTTATTGTCTGCAAACATCAAAGCTTTGATGACGCTTTGGCGGTGATTTCACATTGTGTTTCACGGAGTGTCACACTCTAATGTCAAACCGTGTGGCTAATGATCATCGTCGGTACCGTACTCAAAGCGTCGGGAAAGGTGTGGTCGTCAGTGCAGAGAGAACAGTAAAAGTGAAGTTCTTCACGACGATGCCGCGGCACTATCAAAAGGTTTGCTGCCACGTGGCGCGACCGGGCGCGACGCTCTCGCTCTCGTCCTGCAGCACACACCGCCGAAGACTTTTCTCCACGCTAAAACCCGCCCTTAGGGCGGCACCGCGGGGACGTGCAAGAGATTGTACCGACCCAGCACTTACTTTAAATTGAACCTACGCCCGAAAGGATCGTCCCCAACTGTCCCATTTCACAACACTCCTCTACACGCTTTTTCGTATTTTAATTTGATCAAAGCAAATACCCTGTAAGCCAGTACCGTGGGGGCTAAATCACTCTATTAAACTCTACGATTCCTTTTAATGCCAAAATGTTGTCATTGCTTTTAAAATTTTAAGATAGTTGTCTTCTGTTGAATTCCAGGACTTTCAAGTCAGTGTCAAAAGCTATTTCTGCGATTTTTGGTGGGCAAAATGAAGCATTGTCGATTAGTTTCCGATTCCTATAAAA
>NW_026267209.1:114267-118299 GCF_000697945.3 Frankliniella occidentalis | reverse complement strand
CGTGGGCGGTGGCAGCTGATGGGTACGTCACTCCCCCACCCCCCATCACGAAGACACGACGGGCATCAGTGTTAGCTGGCGGTAGCGACACTCGCCAAAGCATCTGCTACACGACGTGACGAGATAGGAGGTAATTTGGCTACTTCTTGCAAAACAAAATCAAGATGGAGATGGCATGGGCAGCAAGTAGTCGTGTTTAAAATTTCACTGTGGGTCGGGACACCCCTTTTACCCGGGGGCGTGGTGGCCTGCTCTGATGACGCTCGTGCAGCACCACACCAGACTCTGGTACAAGATACATAAGTACAGGTACCACAGGTAAAAGTGTGGTTGGGGCAAGTGGGGCCAAACACAGATGGCATGATTGCGCCTGATTCGGCCTGATTGCACACACATTGATACGATTGCACCCGATTGTGTACACACGATTGCACGAGTTGTTTAGCCCACCCGCAGGCGGGGCCCGGCGAGAATGTGGCACAGTTTGTCTTTGACGAGCCTCCACGCGCGCTGGGGGCGGGGCGGACAGTGCGAGGCTAAGCAAAGCAAGGGTGTTTTCGTCCTGGGGTCCTGTCGGCGCTGGCGCTAAAGTAGTCACCATTCCACTGACGCCACATTGGCATGTTGTACAAGAAAATTTTTCATAAAAAATCTTGTTTACCAATATTGTATTGTAAAATTACAAATCTATTACGACACGACGCATTGCCTTTGGAACTCTCAGACAGGCAAAAGTCGCAAATGCACAACATGTTGCCTGAATTGTAGATTACAAAATAAATTTGTAAATTAGAGATATGCGCTTTTTTTTTACAGTGCGTTCCGGGGGTGAGCGGGGTCCCCCTCGCGGACCCACACGCGGCCTCACTGATAAGGAGACACGCCAAAAGGGACGCAAGACACAATCACGTCCCACGCGGGGGTAAACAAACAAGTCCTGTTGACACGCACCACGTCACATGACATGCGCAGTTTTCGAGTGACCGACTTCGCGCTCGCCGATGACGACGCTCTCTAACCGCAGGGGGCAGGGTGGGTGTGGGTGTGGAGAGTGGTACCCAGAGATACACCTCGCGGCGGGGGGACAAGGGGAGATTTAAGCGCGCGGGAGATGTTGTACACTGGAAATCCAAGTGAACAATTGTCACACATATGCAGTCGAGTGAAAAAATTCACACACCAGCGCAGGTACGCAACAGAGAATTTTCACTCAACTGCAGATGTGTGAATGTCCGTTGACACAATTGCGGACAGGTAAACATCTACCTTTTCAAGTGGAATCTCCTTTCGCCCACTATGTCGCACACCTGCAGATATGTGAATTTTGTCACACGCTTGCAAGTGAGCGACACATTTGTACACTTATGGGTTTCCAGCGTACCCGCAGCGGTCGTACCGCAGGACCACTCGCACTGCCCGCCGAGGCGCAACCGAACGCAGCCGCCCTCTACCGGCGCCTCGCGCAAGGCCGTGGTGCTGGTGTGCCGTCAGGAGTCAGGAGTTTTGGCGGCCGGCCCCGCAGAGGGCGCCACCCCTCCCGCGGCGGCGGCAGCCGGGGAAGACCACAAGTGCCACCGGGGAGATCAGGGCGGCGGGCGGCTGGGGATGCGGGGACAGTGGTGAGCCTAGCTCCTCACTCTGGATCAGTTCAGACGCACAATCACAGCGTCCAGCTCGTCCAGCTCGTCCAGCTACCTTGTTAAAAGCTTACAGTGAATTTCACTGTAGGGGATCGTCCAGACGTACGTCCGTTTTACTCAGTTTCATTCAGTAAACTACAGGAGCTCGGTGCCTGCCAGACTCAAGGAAGGCCAACCCGCAGTACACGCATGCACTGCAGGCGAGATGTTGCCTACCACTTCGGCGCTACGAGAGCTTGCCGGTTGCCTATAGGCTGAACTTGGCATGTTCCTAATAGCGCATGACGGACGTACTTTCTCAGCTACAGTGAACCCTGCAGCACCGTGAAACACAGTCTCATTTCTTGAGGGAAAAAGGAAAACGTTGAGGAAGTCAGTAACTATAAGGGATTTTTTAAATAAATAGAGGCGACCATCAAAGTAGGTGACATACTTTGCACAGTTAAAACCCTACGAAGCACGAAGGATTTGGCATTTTTCTTCGTAAGGTAACAGTGTGAGGAAGTTCCTCAAAGTTGGCGGGTCAAACATGGTATGGACACCTCGGCACTTTAAAGTTTTGTAACAACTGATCAAATCGTTAGTTGGTCAAATTAAATGTCTTTCTCTTGGTTTTAGATCTGCGGAACTCGTCCAGGGGAGTGTGATGTGTGTGCAATGAGAAGAAACGAAACTGAATTTTTGCATGGTTCACGTGCGACTAGAGAGAGAGAGAGAGAGAGAGAGAGAGAGGGGGGGGGCGGCTATGCCTGATCAAGTGTCTCGTGGGGGCGCGCGTGAGGCACCACGTGACGCTTCGTGACGCACGATCCGGTCCTGAGCCCAGCGAATCCAGCTGAGCTTCCGTATCTTTATGGCCACTCTGTCTTCAATAAGGGCATCCGGTTGCGAGACCCTGCCCGCGTCACGTCCAGCCTAAACGAGTCTCCGGGTAACGACTGGGCATGGTAGGTGTGTCCATTCGTCTATACTTACGTGAGGAAGGGCGTGAATTTTTCTGTACAAATGTCGTTCACACACCCACAAGTCACGTGGGCCTCCGGTGTGCTGCATCGCACCCATTATTGGCCAATGGCAAGTGACGGCGAAACCTAATCTTCTAACAACCTAAAAATGCAAACGAAGAAGAAGAAAAATCAGAAAAAGCTATAAATAATGCCATTTAAAACTGCAAAATTTTATTTAAATTGCAGGGCAGGGTGCGTCTGCCTCAGGTCGATACGACTTTCCTGGCGCTTGTAATGACTGAGAGGATTACCAGGTAGGAAGTCCAGAGGAAGAACAATAATAATCACAACTACTAAAATAACACAAGAGGGTTTAAGGCGGATGATAGGGCGCCGACGGGCAATTCCGTATCGTGTCAAGAATTCCCAACAGAAAACCAGCAGTAAAAATTAAGAGAAACCACAATCATTAAAAAAAAAAAGATTAAATGGCACATTTACTTTTATTTTCACCCTCCCCGCATTTAGCTGCGGTCGTTTCAGATATCAATCAGCACAAGGTCTGGTTCTGGAGTTCGGCAGCCACCCCACCCCGCCTCGTTCCCGCTGTCAGCAGGAGGCTGTCGGCGCGCAGGCCCGGGTCGGATCTGGTGTCACGAGCAATCAAGTTACCAGATTGTGGCTCCGCTTTGCTTGGTTACTGCCGCTTTGTCGCACGGCACTCCACGACACCCCAAGCAAACGTTGGGATTTCTCCTTTTCTTTTTTTCATGAGCAACAGAAATGTATACCCTTCACAGCAGCGCCAGCAGCGCCGGGATTTCTCCTTTTCTTTTTTTCATGAGCAACAGAAATGTATACCCTTCATATTTCCCATTTCACCAAGAACGCGCAACGCATTCACCGTGAAGTCGTGTCTGAGCGACAACAGAGCGGTAAGGTGCTTAGTACCTTACTCTACAAACAGAAATGGGTGACATTCCCACACCTAAAAGTACCTATGTGCTAGGCGTCTGTCTGGTCTGTCTGGTCTGTCTGTCTGTCTGTCTGTCTGTCTGTCTGTCTGTCTGTCTGTCTGTCTGTCTCGGTCTCTCTTTACTAAAAGTTACACATTTTTCTGTGAATGACACTCTCTCTGGTGTGACATATTTTGGCGCGCACTTTAAAGTGATCGAATGTCACACACTCTTTTAATTGTGGATTTCGGCATCCCTGATACCAGCATCATACTAGCCCCTGGATCCCTCTAGGGGGTCCAGTTCGTAAAGCCGGTGTGCGATCGGGGGCGTTTGAAGTTTAAAGTTCCGCCCGAACCACCCAGGCCCCTAGGCCTTTCCCACCTTTATTCACCGCCTGCTCGGCTCGGCGCAGGGTTACTCGGGTGATCCCCCTCGGGCGATAATAAACAGCGATGGCTAGTCAGCCGTGGCGCGCCTGCAACCCCC
>NW_026267209.1:110574-113882 GCF_000697945.3 Frankliniella occidentalis | reverse complement strand
GGGGGGGGGGGGAGTAGCCCCGCACCTTCATCATCAAGACATTGGTGACCGCCTAAAGGGTGTAATTAGTGCTACATTAATTAGTCTTCCTATTGTTCCTAGGCAGGAAAAAAACCCAAAGAAAAGTCGACATGCTGCATTCGCAATGCACTGCTTGAAATTGCAAGAGAGGGCCATTCGTCATTTGTTCCCGCAGTTCCAGCTAGATTTTCTGAGAAATTAAAGGTAAAATAATTAGTATAATAAAAGAGAGGGAGTGGGGGAGATAAAAGAAAGAGACTGCATACGCGTAATACGACCTCCTGCTACAGCCTACTCCGGTGGAGCGGCTCTCGTCTGCGGGGGCGGGGGCGGGTAGGGGCGGCACTCTACCCGCTGGTTATTGTTGACCCCCACCCCCACCCCCGGGCGGGCGCAGCGCCGCAGCACGGCGCGTCGGGTCCTGCAGGACCGGCGGGACTAATTCCTACTTGACGGCAGGTGGGCACGGGCATGGAGAGAGAGAGAGAGAGAGAGAGAGAGAGAGAGAGAGAGAGAGAGAGAGAGAGAGAGAGGGGGGGGGGTGCACCTCGCACGGCACACGGGCGGCCAGGGGCGGCCCAAAGCAGATTAGCATCCTGCGTGACAAGCATCGAGTGTTCGGGCCCTCCTGCAGCAGACTGGAGAGCGCGCAGCGATCCGAAACAGCGTCCCTAATGATGGACGACGACGTCCCCGACGATGTTTCTCTCTTTTCTTCTTGTCAAACACCCTATCAGTCTATCGATCGGTTTTCACACCAAAACTCAAACTCCCCCCCAAAAAAGAGAGAAAGGAGAATAAGGCGGTTTCTTTCACCCGCACTCTCCTCGCCTAGGTCCGGCGTGGTGTGACATGGGGCAGCGCGACAGGCTGCGCTTTGGGCCCGCGCCACGCGCCCCACGCGCCACGCCACGCCACGCCGTTGCCCGGCTGTCAGTTTGACGGCGTCAAAGCGCGGACGTGTTCTTGTTTCACTACGGCGTAACTTCCATCCAACAGCAGCAAGCAGCGGTCCGGTCTGCGATTGCGAACGGACCCTGCTGCCTGTCTCGTCGATCGCGTTCGAGAAACACAGCAGAGCGCGACGAAATTTGCTTGAACATTGACAGACGTCCGTTTTCCAGGGAAGAACAAACCAATCACGTCGAAACAATAGATATTGAGGACGTAAAGGAACGTAAAGGAACGGCCGCCCGCCGGGCGAGGGCTCTGCCCCCCGACTTCACAGGTGAGTTGCGCTGGACGCGGAGGATTTATTGGTGTATGAAACGCATAATCATGTGCAAAACTAATGATGATTACCACATGGGAAGTGTTTCGCCACGACTGGACTCTGCCAGCAGCGTGTAAGGTGGACAGGAGCAGGGCAGCGAAAAGAAACAGAGAGAGAGAGGAGGGGGGGGGGAGAAGAATCCAACTCATCGACTTAATGAAATTGACTTGCGAAACCTGATGATTTGTCGGGCGCGTGATTCTATTTGCCCAGATCTTTTTTTTTATCTCCGTCTCTATCTATCTCTCTCTCACTCACTCTCTCCCGTTCCCTTGCGCTCCGCCGCGGCGGCGCGTTGTCGGTCGATGGCGAACATTATAAAGCCAGCGCCTCTGGGCTTTCAGATTCGCAGTCAGCAGTCGCGGCGCCGAGGGGCGCTCTCTTCTGGACGACGGCGTCACAATGGCCGGCCGCACCCGACCAGTATCGCGGGGTGTCGGTGTTGTAGGCGGTGGTGGCGGTACTCTGCCAACGCCAACCCATCCCGACTCCCGCTCTCCCACGGACAAGTGCACCCTACAGTTGGGGGACCGTAAACACACCCAGTACACTAAATCCTGAACTTTGTTGTGCATAAAACTTGCAGAATTTTATACATTTATATACTATGCACAATTTTATGCATAACTATGCACACTGCGTGTGCATAATTATGCATAATGTGCACATTTTGTAGAATTGCATAAAAAAATTTGTGCATACATATGGTTGTATAAAATTCTGCAAAGTTTATGCACAACAAAATGCATAAGAGTTTAGTGTGTACTCTGCAAAATATAAGGTCAAATTGTCTACCTTTAGGCGGCTATATAGTAGACCACGAGGGAAATCCCCCTCTCCCCCCAGCCTCGCCCCCAGCCCTCTTTAATACGCACCTATGTGAATTAGGTATGTACAATCAGGTACGCCTACTTCAATGATTTTCAGAACGCTCATCACATCTTCTCGCTAACGTGTCTTAATTCATTTTTCGACCCCAACACAGTAGGCTCGTTGGAAAGAGAATGAAATATCAGAAATTATAAAAGAAGGCGAAATTAAATTATATTTCCAGAAAATTGCAGTATAAATTGGGCATAGAATTCAGTTAAACCGACATCTTCCAGTAACACAGTATTGCTTGATTTGCAAGATATATCCGTACACCTTCGGGGAAGACTTTATTAGCGGTTCCGCGGTGAGATGCTATATCCCCCGTAACATCTTCCCACACTCACTCAAGTCTTTGTCATCCTGCTTCTTAAAAACTTGCCAAGATGACGCGCGCACACGTGCGGGCCGCTTGTTAGCGAGTGCGGGCCGCGTGTGCGTGGCGCTGCCGGCGGGAAAAAACTAGAGACTGTTTCCTTTGAGTCTAATTAGCAAGTTGTGCACACGTGGCACGCTCAGCCCTCATCGTCGCTTCTGAAACTGTACTTTTATTTCTTCTTCTTCTTCTTCTTCTTCTTCTTCTTCTTCTTCTTCTTCTTCTTCTTCTTCTTCTTCTTCTTCTTCTTCTTCTTCATTTACTTCTTCTTCTTCTTCTTCTTCTTCTTCTTCTTCTTCTTCTTCTTCTGTCGACCCGTCTGTCCGTCTGTCTGTGTGTCTGTCTGTCTCGTGCGGTGGTAGCGCCCTTTAGTCTCATATCAATCATATCGAGATGAGCGCCCGAAGGAGCGAGCGAACTGTCGGTGACGCGCGTGCAAGAGAAAGAGATGGAAGGGAGGGGGGGGTTAACAGATTATACATGTGTTATATCTTTGTCTGTCCCCCTCTCTCTCTCTCTCTCTCTCTCTCTCTCTCTCTCTCTCTCTCTCTCCGGCGGCGGTCGGCGGGGAGCGCCCAGTGGGCAGGCAACCCTCCCGCACGCGTCCTGGGCGCGTGGCCTACCCTGCGATCCGCGGGCGCGCGGCCCTTCGCCTTCGCTGCCGGCCGGCCGGGCCGAGCTGAGCGGGCATCGCAATGCCAAACCGCACGGCTTCTTGGCAGTTTGACAAGGGCGAAGCGTGGCGGGGCGTGGCGGGGCGTGGCGGGG
>NW_026267209.1:106071-110171 GCF_000697945.3 Frankliniella occidentalis | reverse complement strand
CACACCGTCAGGCCGGGAGGTGAGGGCGGTCACACATCTAATGTGTGTGTGCCTTCCTGAGCGTAGTGTTACCTCGACCTACACAGATTGGCCCATGCAGTAAAGTGCAAGAAATTGTAAAATTAAAATGAACAAGTTTTTATATAATTAATCACAAATTCGAACATGTTTTCGTACAATTATTTAAGCACGGAAAAAAGACTTTGGTGGCCAACTCTCTTTGATAGGCTAAAATCGATAGCTATGTGAAAATGAAATCGACAATCCGATGCCCACAGCCGGTGTTGGTAGTTACACACGAAAAATCTTATGGCCATTTTTATTCATGGCTTACTGAGTTCTGTAAACATGCTAACAAGCTCCGAATGCCACCTATGGAATTTTTAAATATGCCAGTATGAAAAACAATTCTTCATGCTGGCGTATTACAAAATGCGTAAGCCGAGAATGTTTACAGAACTCAGTAAGCTTTGATTAAAATGTTCATAAGATTTTAGTGTGCACAAGTTCTGGCTGTCGTTTTCAGATTCTCAATTCCAGCAGCCAGTGAATTTGGCCCACTGACTAGAGTTCATCACACTGTGAAAAATATCGACGTAAATTTACAATATTTTTGTAAACCCGAATTATTATTTAAGTTGTAAATTTACGAGAGCAGATTTTTTACTCGCCAATTGATTTGAAGTCGATACGTACTGCATGTAATTTTACGATTCTAAATTGTAATTTTACAACTTGCGTGAAGGAAAATTTTCCTGTCAACCTACCTTCTTTTTTTCACAGTGCACTACAACATGTTTTTTCACCGTGTGCGTATTTATGTTCTAGTTTGCTTGCACTTTTTTTGCACCGATTTCTCTCGTCCCAAGCGGTACACTGGCCGGGCTGGGTGGCGCAGGGACGAGCCCAAAAGCGCGCCAAACTCGGCACAACTTAAAGTTTCTCTTTCAAAATTACGGTTTAAAATCTTTATCGGAGCAAGCGGACCAGACCCACGCGCAATGAGGGGGAGGCTGGGTAGGTGAAAAAGGAGGGGGGGGGGTACCGCGGAAAGTTGGCGCGTGGTCTGCCTGCCGTCGCGTGGGACTGGCGAGAGAATCCTTTTGATCAGGCTATCCTCTGCTTATTGGGGGCAGAAAGAGAGAGAGAGAGAGAGAAAGAAGCGGGGGAGGAGGTTAGGGCGTGAAACCGTTAGCCTTGTTGTGCGCACCCCCCGCGCTGGCCCCCAGCCCGCCCTTTCATCTGTTGCCATTTCCTTTGGCCCGTGGTCTCCCCGGCCGCCCCGCGCCCCGCGAGCCGCGCGCGCAGTCTCTGCTTACGCCGCCCTGAAACGACGACAAGTCATCGCTCGGGCGCGGCGCGGGGTGAAGACGGGGAGGAGAGAGAGGGAGAGAGGGAGAGAGGGAGAGATGGAGGGAGGGAGAGATGGAGGGAGGGAGGGGGGGGGGGAGGGAGATGGAGACGGAGAAGAATCCGCCCGGAGGTAAAAGGGATGTGCCATTGCAAGGAACCGGATGAGATTTCGTTCGAACATCGTTTTGCAGCAGAACGGATGGTGGATGAGTAAGGTTAGCCTGGCCATGGCTTACTGGCCGCTGCAGCCACCAAGATTTACCAATTTATTTTCTTTCTATAACTTTAACACAGTAAATTCAATGTGTGTTTTATTTAAAGGAAAAGATGGAATATTTTGAGGAAATCCCACAATTGAGAGGAAACCCTTAATTTTTAGGAAGTCTCCTCAGAAAATTTGGGAGTTTCCCACATTTTTTGATGCAAAACCCTCAAAATCTGTGGGTTTCTTCTCGAATTATGGGAGTTCTCCACACAAAATCAGACATTGGGAATAGTCGAGGGATGTCGGATATTGTGAGGTATTTCAGCATAACACGGCTTGGAAAAGAGGCCTCTTTGTGATATTTACTTTTTAGACGGTCCCAAAGATTTTACTAGAGCCTTATCAATAAAGGTAGTAGTGAGAGACAAGAGACCGTCGCCCTCGAGGGCGTAAGCAGTGCCTCCCTTGTTTACGTTATCCCCCCTCCCCCTCTGTCCCCACACACAATCAAGCCGCACCAGAGTCAAATGAAATGTGTGTGTTTTGCTACGCGACGCAAAAGAACAGGGAGGAACAAAGGGCAACATCAATCCACCCACCTGATCCTGATTGTGCTTCGAAATGGCGTAGCGGAGAAACTGTGTGCTTTCTCTGTCTGCCCAGCCCCTCTGGCAGCCGATACGTTATTCCGAGTTTTCCATGGTGTCGTATGGCACACTTAGCCGAACGTTTCCTGCTTGCTGCTCGCTGTTGCATAATTGCTGTGGAAAAATTCTACCTAAATACAGTTAAAGTCGACGTCGTTTTCGTTTTCTTTTCTTTTTCAATGACGACGTAAGTATTTTTTGCTATACAGTGTTTACGCGTTACGTTCATGTGCGTGGGGTTTCGTCAGATTTCCCGCTGTGTTACTCGCGCCCATACGCCCTGACGGTTGCGGGGGGCTGCTGCCTGATTCCTGATTGGTTTCGCGGGTTATGTAAGGACGTGCGGATCGTGTTGGCGGAACCAAAAAGTATCGGCTAAATAAAAATGTAATAAGCCTCCCCCGCCTGCCTACCCCACCTCCCTCCTCTGCCCTCGTCCGCCCACCTTGACTCTTTCGGCAGCAGGATAGGTTTCAGAGACTTCCAAGACGTCCCGAGGCAACTTCTCAGAGGTATGCCCCCCCTGCCCATCTCTTTCCGCCCATTTTCCTCTTTTTCTCTCCCCCCCTCTTCTCCCATTTTCTCCCAGCGCCTACTACCGAGAGCCCCCACACGCCGGTAGTGCAAATATTGAATCTTCTTTAGGTCGCGCGGCAAGAAAAGGATTTGGTAATAGGAACACGGGAGCGAGCTCGTGGTGGTATGGCGAGGAGAGAGAGAGAGGGAGACTCGGGGTCGGGGTGGTGGGAAATCAAAGGAGGCATAAAGTGCAAGAAAGAGAGGAGGAGAAGAGAAACAACGAGAACGAGAACCGGACCGGTCGCGTGCTCTCGCATTGTAATTAGGAGGCGATGCGACGTCACATGCACAATGTGCGAAGCTTATCGCACCTGGCAGCCAGGGAGAGCGAGAAAAATAGGGAGAGAGACAGAAAGAGAAACATAGAAAGGGAAGAGGCGGAGAGAGAGGGATAGAGAGAGAGGGATAGAGAGAGAGAGGGATAGAGAGAGAGAGGGATAGAGAGAGAGAGAAAGAGAGGATTGCACACAGGGGTAGGTGGAGATATTCCATTTTGGTTTTAAAACGCGATACTCGCTCCAACAGACCGCCGGCCGCAACCCGGTGTGTCAGCGTTGCGATAAAAGAGCAAATGTAGCTTTAGGTAATGTGTTTGTTGAAAGGGGTTTCTAGCCTTTCCCTACAAGTAATAGTGTGTGTGTGGGTGAGAGAGTGACGCGGGCGGTCAACGCACAACGAATCTTCCTCTGTGGCGGCGCGCGCGAGCGGTGCAGGCGGGGCGGGGGAAGGGGGACGATGCACATGCTCTGGGGCGGGGGTGGTGGTGGGGGCCCGCGGTGGCCCGCGGCCGCCCCCCTCCCCTCCGCGGCGGTGGTGGAGGGGGCCGGCCCGGCCCACCCGAGCGACAAGCTTATAAAAGGCGGGGCAGGAGCCGCCCGGAGTCCTCTGTTGACAGCAGGTTGGCGCCACACGGAGCACTAGAAGCAACAGCAGCAGCAGCGTCAGCGGCAGCAGCAGCAGCAGCCACGCCACACCGACAGCAACCACACCACCGCACGCACACACAAACAAAGGTGAGTGCGTCCGCGCCGGCCAGACCAACAGCAGCAGCAGCTTACGCTACAATAAGCCTCAACGACGTCACCCAGCTTAGGAAGGGGAGTAGGGCCGAGTAGGGCTATAGTGTGATTAAGCGGAAGTGTTTTGTCGGGTGTTGCTTGGTTTTATTAGGCACGGTAGGAATGCGTTTCAGTGTTGTGTCGCACAAGCATCTGCCCGGCGGGATTTAAGAAGTGACAGTGTGTCAGAGCGGAGCGATTGCAGTGCAGCGTGCGTGTCGCACGGTAAAAGTGACTGCTTATTGTTCAAGCAGAAGT
>NW_026267209.1:102530-105661 GCF_000697945.3 Frankliniella occidentalis | reverse complement strand
GGCCACAAAGTGCCGCAAGCGTCTGTTTGCGGCGTCTCTCTCTCTCTCTCTCTCTCTCTCTCTCTCTCTCTCTCTCTGTGCGTGTGTGTGAAGGGGCGGGGCAGGGCAGGAGAGCAGGCCGCGGGCGGGCGACCCGGCGCAAGCAGGGGGGCAACGCAATATCTGTGCTGCAGATGGCAAGTCGTTTCGGAGAGTTGATATCTCTCTTGCTCTATCTCTCTCTATCTCTCGACCCCCTCAGCGTTAACGCTCAGCCATCCCTGCAGCTGTGGGGGGGGGGGGGGCTCCCCTCCGCCTGCCTTGCCTCGGCCGCCTCACCTGCAGGCTGCACGCCGCCGCCAGCCAAGCCAACGAGCAGCAGCAGGGAGAGAGATGTAGAGCGCAAAAAAGTTAATTCCGCGAGAGCCGCTGCTCGACAGCCACGGCGCGGCGTCGACGCTTAACGGCCTGCGGATTAATTCCAAGTTGTAAGTGGGACTGCAGCGGCCTGAGCGGCTCCCCAGCCTGTGAGCTGCACCAGACGTTCGCCTTGATTGCGAGCGTATGGCTTTTGTTGGACCCATTATTCTGCGGCAGCTCAAAAGCGCAGAGCTGCTGCTGCTAGGTCACGACGATCCACCACCCTCGACACTTTTTATTTTCTTTGAAGAAAAAAAAATGTGTGTCGGAAAACGGTCTGTTTCAGCAAAGCATGGGCGTCAATTATCAGGAATTATGAACCAAAACAGGTTCTGCCTGTCTGGCACACAAACCCACTTGTCCAATCCCAAGGAGAGTAAACGTCTTTCGAGAGAACTTAATTGATGTTCGCATTTTTCTGCCTATCAGTCTAGCCACCCGCGCCGCCGTCGGTGACGGTCACGGTCATCACAGCGCACGGTGCAGTGGCAGTGCAAAGCGCTTTTAATTAATTGTGCCAATCTGCCTCCCACCACTCCCCCCTGAGCATCATGCATGAGTGATGGGGCCAGCCATGTGTTGCACCTCTACCAGGAGATAGCGACACAGCTTCCGTCACCCACTCCCTCCCACCCTCCGTCCCTCCCTCCTTCCCTTCCTTCCTCCTTCCCTCCCTCCCTCCCATCCTTTGCATTCACCCACGCTCACTTATGCACCTTCTCCTCCTCCTGCACGGTAAGGATCAAAGAGCTTGGCAGCAGGAAGGGAAACCTCTGCAGGAATGTCGAAAGAATTCACATCAAACTTAGCTGCCACGACAAAGACTAAAGGCAAGGCGTTTTCATGAACGCTTGAGCGCGACGAGGGTTCCTACTAATGGCGCAACAGAATTAGTAGGTTGACGTCAGGGCAGAAAGGAAGAGTAGTTAATTAGTGTCGGGAAAAAACGCATAGAATCTGCATGTAAATAATTAATAGTGCTACGTAGTTTGCAAATGTGCGGCAATGTGGGCAATGTAGTTTGTAAGGCCCACTTGCAAGGGGTCATAGCTAGGTATATCCTCGGGGCGTGTGCTCGCCGCTCGTGGATGTGGTCCCAAAGCGTGAGGCTAACAAAGCGATCAAGTCGCTCCCTCACGCGGGCAGGGCACTAAGCAGGTTATTCCGTGTAGTACACCCCACGGCTTGCTACACCTTACCTTACCGTCTGTTACGCCGCGGGCGCTTAAAAAGAGCGCACATGCTGAGCAACAGCAGCAAGGCCTCTTCATCCCCGCGAAGCTGCGTCGTCTTCCTCGCTTGTTTTTCTTCATCCCCGTCTTTCCCATACACTTCTCGCCGCCGCCCCCGCCGCTCGTCGTCTCTCCCTCCTTCAAAAAATAAAAAATAATAACCCGCGCGCGCCGCTCTCCCCATCGCATGAATAACTTCGAATATAAGCTAAGCGCGCCACCGCCGCCCATTAAACTGCTGAAAATTACTCCTTTCGGGCCGGCGGGCTCGCGGCCCGCGGGGACGCCCCGGGGCCGAGCCGAGCCGAGGCGGTGGTGGCGGCGGCAGTATATGTGCTTCGGATTCCACAGAAATAATGTGTTGCCCCCCTCCACCCCCTAAAACTCTTGCGCTGCTGCTGCACGCGTCCAAACGGCCGCGGGGCGCGGCGGGAGCCAACCCCTAACCCCTCGGGGGCGCGGGGGGAGGAAGGGAAGGAATTCCGCCCTCTTTTCTCTCTCCATCGTCGCCCGGGCGGCCCTTCTTCTCGCGCGCCGGGCGCAAACCATCCGCCATTATGTGACTCTGCGAGATTGGCGATATAGCGGCGGCGGCGGGGGTGTGAGTGAGATATATGATGTGGATGTAGACGACTTCCGATCACTGTGCCCCACCACGCCCCGCCACGCCCCGCCACGCCCCGCCAAGCCACGCCAAGCCCCGCCACTCCACTCCCGTCATTGTCACGCCCCTTCATTTATCGCGCGGCCTCCATCGTGTGTCCACATCGCCTTATAGTCCTCTCAAACAAACCGGACAGGCGGCGGGTGGCGGAAAAAAAATGGGGAGAGTGAGAGAGAAAGAAAAAGAGAGGGGGGTAGAGAGCGAGTAAGAGAGAGAGAGAGAGAGAGAGAGAGAGAGAGAGAGAGAGATTGGAAAAAGAAGAAACAAATCACGAGGCGTCCAGTTTCCCTCGCAGTCTAAGGGTGTTTGTGAAGTTCTGCAGAGCCAGGCTCGGCCAGGCTGGACAAAGCGGCCGACGCCAGCGCCGCCACCTGTGACATTTGACCGTGTCTGGCGCAGTTTTGGAATAAGCCCCCTGACTAGTACGACTCGAGTTTAGCTCTGACAGCGGGGCGAAAACTTGTGTAGCAGAGAGAGAGAGAGGGGGGGGGGGAGAAGAAACGCCCTCGCGCGTGGACGTCGGGGCGCTGGCCGTCGTCGTCGTACTGAGAGTTTTGTCCGCACAGTCAGATTCGAGTCAGATTCTCTGAGATTTAAATTTCGAAATTTCGTTCACGACCGTTCTGAAGCTCCTATAACTAGTACACCACTCGCTACTACTACTACTGTATGCTGTCAGTGAAGGGAAGGGTTGGGAAGACCGACGAAGCCTAGCCCGTAAACCAGGTTTGTTTGTAAACTGGGTCTAAGCAGAGATCGTCCAGAAAGTACCGGTTGTCCCAGCTCTCACATTCAGGCGGGGCTCGTGGCTCGTGGTTCCTCGTGGATGCGCGAAA
>NW_026267209.1:101083-101445 GCF_000697945.3 Frankliniella occidentalis | reverse complement strand
AACTAGCCCAATCTCTCTTCCACACGACCAGGGTGTCCCGCGCGGGAAGCGTTTGCATTTAAATTCGGCCGCAGTTAAATGTTGTCCAATGGGCATGGGCTCTTGGACCCTATCTGCTGCACCGATCTGAACACTATTTTGCCCTGACGCTGCTTGCTCCGTATTTTGACCTTACCTGACCCCTCCCCTCTTCCCATACCCAACAAAGGGAGAAATCCACACCTGTGATGGTATTTTTTAAGAAGAGGCTCCCAAACTTCGTCGAGGTGGAGGTGTGTAGATAGTTGGAGGAGAGAGTTGAACGAGTCCGGCGGGCTACCTGGTGCTCTAGAGGCATGCATGCGGGAGCGTGGAGTAGCTCC
>NW_026267209.1:93324-96558 GCF_000697945.3 Frankliniella occidentalis | reverse complement strand
CTCTTCGTAATACAAACAATTTGTTTGTAATACAAATGCTCCAAATCATTTGTACGTTACGAAGAGCAGTTGTTCGTAAGGAACTTACAGTGCCTCGCGCGGCTGCTGTCAAAATGTTTTGGGTAGTAAAACTAAGGATTAGATCGTTTTTAAATAGTTAAATAAATAATTAGAATGCAGTCGGATCCGATTCGAATAAATTATGACATTGTTCAACGAAATATTCATAATTTTTAGGAAGTTTGCTCGGAAGTTTGCAAGTTTGCTTGTTTAAAAGAAACAATGCAGGATTGAAGTTATACGGAGTAATGTATTTTACAAAGGGAGAAAAATTGTAAGTTTTCGGAAACAATTTCCAACTGTTGCTGTCAGGACGGGCTGCTGAATTGTCCCAGCCACTGCTACTGCAACAACAGCAGTGGCGGCGGCGGTTGCTTATTCCGGTTGCTGAAAGGGGGGAGGTAATAAGCCAGCCTGACCAGGCAGCGCCAGGCAGGTAACGGGACACTCCTCGACGACTTCCTGGGCAAGCGAGTTGGTCCCGGCGGGCCCGGGGCCCGGGCCGGGCCCAGAGGCGGTCTCCGGTGCGGCCAACTAGTCTCTCCTGTCTGTTCGCCCCGCCCCGCCGCCACCGCTCACCTTTCTCGACTAGACAGAATGGCCCCTCCGGTCCTAGTGCGTTCCCTGGTCAGCGTTTTCGCGTACCCCTTGCCCCCTTGCCGGACATCAGAGCCATACCTTTGCTCCGACTCCACCCACGGGCGGGGATTTGACCCGAAAGAGAGGAGGAAAAAACAGGGAACGTTAACCGCAAAGGGTCGGTCTTTAACAAAAACTCTGTGGGGTTTTACAGTTGCAGGTAGCCAGACCAGGGAGCTGTGCTGACTTGCGTGTCCACGAATGACGTACGCCGTACGCCTCAATATTCCCTCATGCAGCTTTTTCAAAATGGTTCCATGAAAAATAGATGCTATATGAAAAAAGGGAACCGCCACGAACCGAACGGGTGGTGTTATTGGTATTATTTCGATGTCGAATGATGTTAGGTTAAGTGAAGGGGGGTTAGGGTACGTGGTAGCACCACACCTTTAGCTGTTTGCCAACGGGCTTTCAAACGAGTCACCCCGAACGACTCCCCCTTCTGACACCCTGTGCCTCGTGTTCTTTCAGATGGTCGCCGTACGCCTCGGTCACTGCTGGCTCGTGGTCCTCGCCGCCTGCATGCTGGCCCTGTGCTGGCTCGCTGCGGAGACGAGCGCGCAGCCCGCCGGCGAGAAGGAGCGGATACTAAACGAGCTTGACGTGAGTATGGGAAAATTAAATGACTGCGGAACACCACTGAAAACTCTGCGCACGCCAAGTCCAAGATGTGTTGCATTTCCTGCAAGCTCCAACATTCGCCTCTAGACGAGAGTGTGCAAATTAACAGTCAACTTGCACCTTGCGTACTATTTGGCATTTGGCACCAAAAAATGTATTTGCCATCCCAAACGTGCCACATGCTCACAGTAGCCTCAGGGTATATTTATTTTTATTTTTTTTTCTTGGTGAGGCGGTCTGGTAGTGGGCTTGGAACGGTCCGGGAGCGGTCTTGGAGCCGTCTGGGAGCGGACTCGGAGCGAATCGGGAGCGCCGCCGGGCCGCCAGGCAACCCGCATGCGGCCGCACGAGCCGGCTGCCTACCCGAGCCTCCGCGGGCGCGCCGAGGGAGAGAGCTGTCTCGCTAACGGAGCGGCGCGGCGGCACACAGGCCCCACAGGTTGCCGTCCCCCGAAGGGGCCCCAGTCATGGGCCCCGCCGAGGGGAGGGGGGGAGGCGTCGCTTGTTGCTTAAGCGGCGGTGGCACACTTGTGGTTTTGCGAGGGGGGCGGAGGAAAGGGGGGGGGGCACCCGGCAGCTCTGGGTTTGGCGAGGAGGAACCCGCGCGCGACGATCCTGAAAGAAATGAAAGTCTCTCGCACGTTCCGCACGGCCAGCCCCACCGTGGCTTGCCATGCGCCTTACCCCGTGTCCCCGGAGAGCCTGGGTGAGCGTGGGCCACGCCTAGCACGGGAGAGCAGGTCTCCTTGCGGCACGCGGCACGGCCCTTGCAACCTCCTCTTAAATAATTTGTATCAAATGGCAATTTCACAGTCGTTGTTTATAAGGCCGCATATACTTGTTGAACGCGTCGCGCTAAAATACCACACGACGCCGCAAATCTCTCTGTACTATGGGGCCATCCATAAAGTACGTCCGGTGTCGAAGGGGGGGGAGGGGGTCACCGAAAACGGACGGTGATGGACAAGAGGGGGGGGGGCTAAAAGGTAGCCCGGACGTCCGATTTTAACTGTACGAAAACCGAGCAATTAGGCAAAATTAGGCGAAAATTGTGCTGTTTTATCGATTTTCTTGACATTGTTTTCTCCCATTGTGCCAGTAGACCCGCGATACTATGATTCCCCCTTCAAAAACATATTGTTTGTCATCACATAAAAGAAACGAATGCTGTGAATTTGGGGTGGCTCAGGTACAAATGGACGTCCAAAAGGGGCGGGGGGCTCCGATAACGGACAGCGGCGGACAGGGGGGTAGGTGGGTGTTTTGGGGGCGAAAAACAGCGGACGTACTTTATGGATGATCCCTATGTAAGGTACAGTGTTTTAAGAAAAACGGTAAAAGATTCGAGTTTAAACTGCGACGTCCGTTGAGATGGTGACGCGTTTTCCTTCGACGGTCGAAAAGAGAAGCGAGCCAAGAACAAGGTCTATATTCGTAATTAGTGAGGTAATTTTATCATGTTTCGCCTAGTGGACGTGAGGACCTAAGGTGTATGTGTGCCGACGTGAGCGCGGCTGGGAAACCCGAGTGGAACATGTTTGTCTTTTTCTCTCGCCGCGGCACCTTCAAAGAATTTTTGTAATTAATGCCGCTCATTCTCGGCGAGCCTCGACCTCACACACACGCACACCCTTCGCAACCCCAGCGAAAGAAAATTAAATGATGAAAAAGGATGCGCGCTGCAAAAAAAGCCGGCGGGGGTTTAGAAAAAATATATGTTCGAGACTGAGCCGTCATACCGGCAGGCAGGAAGGGCCGGCCGAGGGAAAAAAAGGAGGGGGGAGAAAGCAGCCTCGACCTGACACTGCTGTCCTTGCCCTACTGGCTGCACGCCCCCCCCCCCCCCAAATCCTCGCCGGCGGCGGCACTGTGAGCAGGGTAAGACCCCTTTCCCCGCAGATTGGCGCTGCTGAG
>NW_026267209.1:91356-93274 GCF_000697945.3 Frankliniella occidentalis | reverse complement strand
CAGTCGCTGCGGGCCATCAGCCTGCCTCACGTCCGTCCGAGTTAAACAGCTTGTGTCGTGGCGGGGCGGGGCGGGGCAGGACGGGGCGGGCGGGTCAAACGTGTGCCCAGCTTTGGTGGTTCTCTCCACCCCTGCCCCTCTCCTCGAAGAGAGAGGGTTGGGGTGTTTGGTGGAGCACTCCGCTGCGTGGGGCGCGGCGGTGTGCTGGGGCGGGTTGGGACGGGACGGGGCAAGGCGTGGCGCGGCGTGGGCGCGGCGTTTCGCTCGACAAGGTAACTCCATCGTGGCGTTGTTCCCGGGCTGCGTGCGGCGGGCCGGAGCAAGGCCCCACTTTGGCGGATGCTTGCGCCGGGTCTCATGCATTCTTGAATGGAATAAAAAAGGGGGTAAACTTGTGAGATGACGTCTCTCCACAAGTGGCGGCGCCTCACCCCCGCTCTCCTCCCGCCGCCCCCAACCCTGCGACCGCCTCTCCCTGGATCGACTCCACAAAGCCGCGGCACGTTAAAGTCAACCCTGTATTTTTTAGAGGGAAACGCTACAAAAGATAATAATGATGCCTAGTCAAACAGCAGCGAGCGCGCGCGTAAACCACAATAATAATCCGACGACGCGATAGCATAGGCTTTTCAAAATGTGTTTTTCATACACCACAGCGTATGGGGACCACACACCACCGTTGTAATGCTGTTTACATATATTTAATCCCCGATACATAATTGTAACGGGAGGAAAAGACCAAAAAAAAAAAAATCAATTGGCCAACCCGCATCCGGCCGGCGCTGCTGTGTTATCTCTGATTGTGCGCGGCGGCCACTCTGCTCGTTAGCGGCGGCTGCTCTGCTGCTCTTGTTGGCGAGTCGCCCTTGTTGGTTGTTCACCGCTTTTTCCCTTTCTTTCTTTTTTTTTTTTGTTTATTTTTGTTTGAACTATCTCGCCACCATCCTCGACTGCCGTTATAGCAAAAGGGCCAACAGGCTCGGGGGAGAAGAAGAAAAAAAATGGTCGCCAGAAGCGGACAAAAAATAAGGTACTTTTGGGACAGCCAATATCTATTATCGGTCTGGTGAATGGGGTGGATGTAATTAATTTGGGGCTAGAGCAGGCGCTGGACAGCGCTCCGCGGACGGAGCAATAATTGCCGAATAGAACTGAAAATTAAAAAAAGACAGCAGAAGGAGAAAAAGGAATAAAGGTATGCCAGGCGATGTCATGGCAAGCAGGGCGCAGAAAGAGCATACCAAGGTGGCGTGTGCTGGAGTACAGAAGAATAGCGCAGGGACGAAGACAAGGGAAGAAGATTTGGCGGGGCGGAGCAGGGCGGGGCAAGGTGGTCGCGGTGCGGTGGCGGCGACAAGCGGGACAGCGGAGCCAGTCTCTTTCGGACTGTTTGGCACATTTCCATTGATGGCCCGCCGACAGCGCCGCGCGATCGGCTCGGGGAATTACCATCATTGACGCCAACATGGCACCGCGCAGATAAAGCGGCAGAACCACCGCCCCCGCCCCACCCAACCCCGGCCAACCCCGCCCCGCTGACGCCAGAGCAAGGGGTTGTTCGGAGGGAGAGAGAGAGAGCGGGGGCAGCACTGAGAAGGAAAAAAATAGAACCACCGTATGGGGAAACAGTGTAAATATAAATGACGAGAAACGAGCGCTTTGTTTAAAGTAGAGATTGATCGTTTTGTCCCTCTTCAGCTGACTTTTTGCCAGTAATCCCCCCTGTTGCTGGCTGCCGGAATCCTGGTGAACTTTCTCATTGTGGAGCAGTTTCTTCGACTCGGCAATCCTATATCTCCCTCTAACATCTCACTGCAAAAATGTTATCTCAATTATTAAATCCGTGCTAATTTAACTCTGAACAAAAACATCCCCTTCCCCGGCCGGCCCACCCCTCCCTCCCTTCCTTCCTCTCTCT
>NW_026267209.1:76915-82445 GCF_000697945.3 Frankliniella occidentalis | reverse complement strand
AGAGAGAGAGAGAGAGAGAGAGAGAGAGAGAGAGAGAGAGAGAGGGAGGGAGGGATTAAGGTAGACGTTATTAAAATATTTCTCTGACCGCGAGTCGCCCGGCCCGGGGTTGTATTTGCTCAAAGAAAGCAAAAAAAGGAAGGTCACTGCGAAGTAGCCGTTCACGCAGGTGGAAAAAGAAGAGTTTTATGAAACAAGGTTGAAAAAACAGGAGACATTTCCTGGGTAATTTGGCGCAGCGGGACCGTCATCCTCCTCGGCCACGTGAGACAGTGGCGCACAATGGGGGCGGCGAAGAAAGGGTGGCCGCAAATAATTATAACGAGGAGAGAGGGGCCGTCGTCCCACCCGGCCACGAGCCGCGGCTATAGCGACAGGCGACCAAGGGCTTTTATATAAACTCGACTGTCTGCCCCGCAAACCACACACTTCGTCCAACAAGGAAACATGGACGAACACTTTTAAAAAACCTTTGCTGATTTGTGGATATTTTTTTCCGGGGGGGGAGTTGAACTGTTATACCTAAAGTATAATGATTCAGAGCCTATAATAAAGACACCATAATTTAGAACCTTTATGGTGCATTTTCGTGTCCTATGGGTGATAAGCTTTTAGGACTTCTATACAAGACTTATTGTGCAAGGGCACGTGAATTTCCAATCAACCGTGTTGAGAATTAATCAGAAATATACCGGCAGTCTCTCGAGGAAGCGTTAAGGTTTCTTTTTTTCGGCTAAGCACTTACCAATAACAATTTGCCATCGAGCAGGGCTTCAACCACCCCGGCTCAGTCACAGCGAGAAGTCAGAGAGCCCCCTTTGGGTCCTAAGAGAGAAATGGGCGGGTGGGGAGCGGGAGCGGCGGGGCCGGGTGCCGGGGTGCTGTAAGCAGCTTTCAACTACTTTATCGGCTCACGGCTCACGCCGGGCGGCCACTGCCAGGAAGGCGTCCAGTAGCGTTGATGGAGGGGGAGCGGGGGGGGAACCAGCCCCTTGTATCGTTTCTTGGCTCGCAATTTTCTGAAAAGAGCGCACAGAGCAGCTCCTCTGTTGCACACTTCTCGGCCACGCGCCTTGTCAAACTCGACATTGAGAGGAACAAGGCCACGCGGAGAACGCCTTAAACTTGCGCACCCAATGGCTACAAAGGCAACGTCACTGATGGCGCCTGCAACGCGCTGGGTAGGCCGACCCGCCGTGCAGCTGTGTGGAGCCGGCGGCCCGCCCTGAGCGCCCTACTCGCACGGGAGGCCACGCGGAGAACGCCTTAAACTTGCGCACCCAATGGCTACAAAGGCAACGTCACTGATGGCGCCTGCAACGCGCTGGGTAGGCCGACCCGCCGTGCAGCTGTGTGGAGCTGGCGGCCCGCCCTGAGCGCCCTACTCGCACGGGACCGTCCATTGGACAAAGGGATATTCCATGTACACGCTGAAAAATATTCCAAAAAATATTCCAGATATTCCTAAAGTATTCTAGATATTCCAAGAATACTCCAGATATTCTAGAAGTATTCCAGATATTCCAAAAGTACTCCAGATAATCCAAAAAAAATATTCTAGATATCCACAAATATTACAGTTACTCCATGTATACATCAACAATCTGAGTGGTCGACCCTCTTCAGGTACTATACGTAGCCTAGGAGCGCCTAGTCCTGCTAGTGTGGTACCATACATACCGGGTGTAACTGAGAATGCGCAACAGTGTTGCGGGTTTGCCTACCCAGTTAGCCCGTAAGGCGCCATGGCCCCTGCAGCCCTGGCGGGTATGCAATCCCGCAACACTGTTGCGCATTCTCTGTTACACCCGGTACATAGTATGGCCTTACATTAGGTTTATACATAGGATGCCTATTGGAGCAATACATCACGGTCTATGTTTTCACCGCGGCCACGCAACAATCTCTCTTTTGCGACAGTCTCGGGAGGGGGTGGGGGGGTCGGACATAGGTGAGGTGGATGAGAGTGTGAAGAGGCTAGAGCGGTCGCCCTAGCCGGGGAATCAACTTAACGATAGCTGTAAAGGCCGCGCAGTCCTCGGCCCGCACGCCGCCGCGGCGCCGGGCTCAGGGCGCGGCCGGGGACGGGACATAAGGTTGGGGTCAGCCGTCACCTCCTGATGAGAACCGAGGCTGGGCACGACACACGGGGCACTCGGGGCAGAGACAACGCGATCAACCCCATATATAAAGCAACCCATTCTCTACCACCTTTCATCGGCTTTCATTTCAGGCGAAGCAACGCAGTTCGTACTTCGTACCCTCTGCATAACAGCACTGTTACTGTCTCGGTTACTGTTCCGGGGTTCCGCGGGCTGCTGCTGGCACTCTTATAGCTCCTTACGAAGAGCAGTCTTCCTTACACTACGAATTGGGTTTGTAACGTACAAGAGGATCTGGAACCACCATATTACGAAGGTGCCAAATCCTTTGTACGTTCGAAACTTAGTTGGTCCCGATGACGTTGGCGTAGCAGTTGTTTAAAAAAATATATTTTAGTTTCGATTGACGGATTTATTATAAAGCAATACAAAAAAGGATCGTTAGCAATTCTTAATATTTTTGTCATAGCAAGTTTTTCGCAATAGTCCATCAACCAAAGTTTCTTAAGTATAAGGTCCACTCATAACGTAAACAATGGAAATAGACCATTCCGCTCGTGCCTCTCGAAAAACAAATGCACCGGAAGTCGGCTATTTCAAAACGAAATTTAGCCTACCTAGAGCCCTAGAATCTGTTATAAAGTGACAAACTAGTTCTCATCGGAATTAATTCATTACGTTTGTACAATATTTTGGCATCATAAGACCTCTGGAGCCGGTTTTAGGTGACTTGCGGTGCATTTGTTTTTCGAGACTATCGCGATTAGCTGTTCCAGCGGAATAATCTATCATGGCTCGTCACGTGCCGCCATTTTCTTAGAGTCTTCATGTGGTAAGCAAAAGCTTGACTATAACTAAGCAGCTTACGACAAATGTCACATTCCTATGGTCTCTTACACTGTGAAAAATAGTAGGAAGGTTTACAGTACAATTTTACTTGACGGAAGTTGTAAAATTAAAATTTGTAATCGTAAAAATACATGTAGTACGTATCAAATTCAAATGCATTGGCGAATAAAAAAATGTGCTCTCGTAAATTTACAACTTAAATTTTAATTAGATTTTACATAAATTTTGTAAATTTACGACAATGTTTTCCACACTGTACAAGTGTGGATATTAACGTGCCTGTTAAAAGTATCTCGATCACTGAACTCCTTATGACAAATGGTACATTCAAATGAGACCTCTCCAGTGTGTCTCCTGACGTGACTATCAAGACTAGATTTCGCACTGAAACGCTTTTGACAAAGATCGCATTCAAATGGTTTCTCACCAGTGTGGGTTCTGATGTGCTGAGCAAGATAATCTTTCCGGCGAAAACGCTTATTACACGTCTCACATTCATATGGTCTCTCGCCAGTGTGGGTTCTTAAGTGGATATTAAGCTCATATTTCCGGCAGAAACCCTTATGACAAGCATAACATTGATATGGTTTCTCACCAGTGTGGGTCCTGGCGTGAGTATCACGATTGGATTTCACAGAAAAACGCATATGACAAATGCCACATTCGAATGGTTTCTCACCAAAGTGGGTCCTGATGTGCTTAGCAAGATAACCTTTCCGGCTGAAACGCTTATTACACGTCTCACATTCATATGGTCTCTCGCCAGTGTGTGTCCTGACGTGCCTAGCGAGATCCCTTTTACTTGTAAAACACTCGGCCGCCTCCACCCCACTTAAGCTCTCCTGGCCGCCATCCTCGGGGTGCTGCTGAAGGGGCTCGCCGTCCTCGCCGATGCTCTCGGGGTGCTGCTGCAGGGTCTCGCCGCCCTCTCCTCCGTTATGGGATGCGCCACAGTCAGCGCCTGCAACAGCACAAGAACTCCGAGGGAGCGCTGGCGAGGAAACAAAATGTTCGTTGTTTATTTATGTCACCGTTTTTTTTAAAAACAAAGTCACATGGCTCGCAGCATCAACACTAAACTGATTACATTTTGCAATAGTGACAAGATGACAAAAAGACATTTCAAAGCACCTTTCATACCGTTGTGGTCCACAGTCACTTCCTGGTGGAGTGAGGTCTTCTCGTCCACGGCCTCCTGCTTCACCTCGTACAGTGGTCCAGTGGGGTGTGGAGGGCGGTCAATGGGTGTCGGTGATGTCGGTGTGCAACAGTCAGCGCTTGCAAGAGCACAAGAGCCCCGAGGGAACGCTAGCGAGGAAACAAACCGCGTTCGTTTTTGGTCATTGCAACGTCACAGGACTTCCAGCTTTATGTCAACGCTAAACGGAATACATTTTCTAATAGTGTCAAGATAACAAGAAAGCATTTCAAAGCACCTTCTATGCCGTCGTAGTCCACAGTCACTTCCTCCTGCAGTGAGGTCTCGTCCACGGCCTCCAGCTTCACCTCGTGCAGGGGGCCAGTGGGGTGCAGAGGGCGGTCGGTGAGCGTTGTCTCTCTCGCTGGGCCGGGGTCAGCGCCTGCGACAGCACAAGAACGCCATCAGTAAGCCTGAGAGTGGCGATAGGCTAGAAAGCCCCGCAGACACCAGCATGCACGTGCAAGTAGAGATGCATCCGTCTCAAGGTGGGCTGCACAAGAAGAGCCTGCAACAGAAGGCGGGTGTCAATGAAAGGTCAACAGAATGCCTTATTTCCAAGGAGCGTGGTGCCGTATATCGATGTCACTATTAGGCATGTGGCTATGGACATCTAAAACATCGTTACTTTAAAACCCAAGTACAATGAAAACAAATTAATAATTCTGTACTATTATTATATTGATAACAAACTGACATTTAATTTTACAACAAAATTACATAATTTACACAAAATACCAATTGAAACGGTCAAGGACAAAGTAAGTCTGAATAAACAAGCAAAATAAAAATCAATACCGAAAATAGCTTGTTCTTGTTAATTCTTGTGCGTAGCATCTTGTGATAAATCATGCAAAAGACCTTAATAGTTCTTCATCTTGGCCAGAGATATGTGCCCCTAATGGCTTAAACGATGGAAAATAAGGTTTATCAAAAGCGTCTCATGTGGACATTAGATACACATTTTTCAGAGGTCCTCACATGGTAAGCAAGATACTTTTTCTGTTTAAAACGCTTGTGACAGGCATCACATTCATATGGTTCCTCACCAGTGTGGATCCTCGCGTGCGTCACAAGATAACTTTGGACACTAAACCGCTTGTGACAGATGTCACATTCATATGGTCTCTCGCCAGTGTGGGTTCTGACGTGCGGAGCAAGATTACTTTGATTACTAAACCGCTTGTGACAAATGTCACATTCATATGGTTTCTCACCAGTGTGGGTCCTGACGTGCTGAGCAAGATTACTTTGATTACTAAACCGTTTGTGACAAATATCACATACATATGGCCTCTCACCAGTGTGGGTCCTGATGTGCTTTGTAAGATTACCTTGGACACTAAACCGCTTGTGACAAATGTCACATTCATATGGCCTC
>NW_026267209.1:75920-76554 GCF_000697945.3 Frankliniella occidentalis | reverse complement strand
CAAGAGATTAAGTGATCGGGCGAGAGAGACCAAGCACACAGTCTAGTGATTTTGATTACTACGCATGTGGCCACGGATGTCTACAATAGTGTTACTTACAAAACACAATTGCAATGTAAACAATATACGTCGGGCTCACCGTACCGTCTACCAGCTAGCGAGAAAGCAGGTGCAACAAGACAAGAGATTAGTTAAGTGAATCCCGCGCGAGCGTCCAAGCACGCAGTCTTGTGCTTGAATTACTCCTGACGCTGACGTTGCTACGAACTTCTAAAACACTCTTACTTTCAAAATACACGAATATGAAAACAATCTTATAATTCTACACTTTGTTATATTGAAAGAACATTGATATTTTATTAAACCTCTAAGCCGATACAAAAATTATACAAAATGCCATACAAAACAGTGTAATAAAAGTAAGTTTTAATTGATAAGTCAAATACAGATCAATGCGAAAAATCGATTCGTCTTCATTATTATTTTCCCTCATTACTAGTACCTTGCAGTAATCAATCTACCAGAGGTCCTAAATAGTTCTTTATGTTGGCCAGAGGCAGCTACACCTCATGGCGTAAACGATGGAAATTATGGCTTCTTACGAGCGTCGGTCATGTTTCTAAAAAATTCAACT
>NW_026267209.1:71252-75870 GCF_000697945.3 Frankliniella occidentalis | reverse complement strand
GCACACAGTCTAGTGATTTTGATTACTACGCATGTGGCCACGGATGTCTACAATAGTGTTACTTACAAAACACAATTGCAATGTAAACAATATACCTCGGGCTCACCGTACCGTCTCTCCTCGTGGAGTGAGGTCTTCTCGTCCACGGCGTCCAGCTTCACCTCGTGCAGCGAACACGGGGCGTTCGTAGGGCGGTCTGTGGGCGCTGTCTCTCTCGCTGTGCCGGGGTCAGCGGCTGCAACAGCACGAGAACACCGTCAGAAAGCCTAAGAGTGGCGATAGGGTTAAGGAGTCCCCCCGACACCAGCGCGCACGTGCAAGTAGGGAGACATCAGCCTTCGAGTTGGGGCAGCACAAGAAGAGCCTGCAACAGGAGAAAGCGGGTATAAGTGGACAGGAAGAATGCGTGTTGTACCAGGAGCGTGGTACCGTACTGCGTATGTGACATGCATGGAAAATTAAAACTAGAGGACACTCCACTCAGTTACAGCTACACAAACACATAAGGTTATTTGTATTTGAAAATGTCTGTTGGTTTCTGGCCGTGCCCCGTTGCACGACGACAGCGCGCTACAGTCCGGGCGTAAGGCTCGATTCAGAGCAGACTGCTTGGTTTATAGGCAGAATGCTAACTGTCTCCAAGCAGAGCGCACTATTTTCCAAGCAGGCGCGCTCCCGTTTTCCACGCAGATTCGACTGGTTTCCAAACAAATCCTCCATTCTGCTTGAAAATCACCAATTTTGCTTGGAGCGCGGATTCTTTGCTTGGAAACCAAGAACCTGCTTTTAGCGTGGGCTACAGAGGGACCAGCCGACAAGGGGGGTGCACGTGAAGCACCTCCAGAACGCCTACCAGACGAGCGAGTAACCAGCTGCAACAAGACAAAAGATTAGTCAAGTGAATCATCACGCGAGAGCGTCCAACCAAACACGCAGTCTTGTGCTTGAATTACTCCTGACGCTGACGTGGCTCTAAAACACTCTGGTTATTATCAAAACAACTTCATAATTCTAAATTTTTAGTATATTGACATTTCACTAAACCTTTGAACCGATACAAAAATTATTCAAAATACCATTCAAAACTGTAGAAAAACAACAAAAACCATCAGTCTTTATTAACAAGCAAAGGGCAGATCAATACTAAAAAAATCGATTGTTCTAGATTCTGATTATTTCTCAATTCTGGCGACTATTGCATTATTACACACCACTAAACTTCCAGTCTCACAAAATTGTCGACACTGGTTTTGTTTTACATAAAAGATGTGCAGTTTTAAGTGACCCAATCAAATTCTTTAATAGTCAAAAAGTCAAAAAGAAATGTCAGCGCGCACCTTCTGGGCCGTCATCCTCCACAGAGTGTGCCACGTGGAGCGAGGTCGATCTCGTCCACGGCCAGGAGGAGAAGGATGAGGAGGAGGAGCGGTCACCGCGGGACCAGAGGGTCACGCCACGAAGTACGAGAGAGACGGCAGTATACTGGAGTGGGCAGTACGCAGTCAGGGTCCGGCGTGTGCCGCGGGCGCGGGCGTTGTTCACGGGTCGCCGACGAGGTGGCTCTCGGTCCCGCGCTATGCTGTGCGGTCAGCGCCGGCGAGGACCCTCCCTTCCCGGGTTGTAGAGAGGTACCCCCTGGTCCGCGTGGGTGGTCAGCAGGAGTGTTCCGTCATTGTTCACGCGACCTCCCCTGGGGGGCCCCGCGGGGGGCGGACCCGTCGTGTCGAGTCTGTTCTCTATCGGTGTGTTTGGAGCAAGGGCACGCCAGGGGGAGGGCGTCGTGGGCGGGGCGGGGGCGGCGCAGCGGCGGTGACAAGGAGGGCTGCCCACTCATTTTATCCACGAGGTAGGGCCGACGCCGACGCGGCCCAGCAGGCAGCAAGCAGGCAGGCACGGGGGCGGCGAGCGCGCCGGCGGGGTGTCGGCTTCACCGTAGCAGGGAAGCAGGGAGGCACGGGAGAGAGAGAGAGAGGGGAAGGATCGTGTTAACAGAGTGAAGAAAGGAAGGAATAAAATACAGCTTAGAGGCGCAGCGCCCGGCCTAGCGCCTGCACTAATTAACGCGCTCGTTAGCTTGGGCGGGGCGGAGCGGAGCGGGGCGGGCCGCGCCCGATCGCGACTAATGTCATTCCTCCATCCAGCAGGGACCCCGCCCTGTCTCAGACCCCGTCGCGACCAAATCGCTCTCTGTCCTCCCCCGCAGCAGATGCCGCGCCCTGCTCCACGAAGACTGCTAGGAGACCCAGCATCGCTCGCCCCCGCCCCCCTTTTCAATTGTAATAATCCCTAAAATCAGTGAATCAAATCAACGTTCCTGTCGCCCCTCCCTCACCCGAGGCGTCTGTAGTTTGAACTTATAATCTCCCCTCTCCAGCTCACCATAATAGCCCCGGAAGCCTGCTGCAGTCTCTGAATATCTCACAGTCCTGAATCTCAATAATAACATCCTTCTCTTCTTTCTGTCAGCAGCTCATGGACGACGACGGCAGCGTGGAGACGGCCCTCATGAACTACCTGTTCGCCAAGCAGATGGTCAGCAAGCTGCGCAAGGAGATGGACGTGACGGACCTGCAGCGCAAGCGCTCCTACTGGAAGCAGTGCGCCTTCAACGCCGTATCGTGCTTCGGCTAAGACGCGCGCCGGCCGGCCCCCGCCGCAGCCCCGCGCAGCTCCGAATGTTTTGTTTACGTTCTATTCCAATGTTTTGACTCGGCCCTTAATCGAGCTGGAAGGAGATTAGTTTTACGGTATCGCTATTAGTCAGCTGCTCCGCCCGCCACCCCACCGCCCTTGCGGACCGACGGCCGGGTGAGCAGGCGCCGCGGTCCGCAGGGTCGCTAGAGTTAAGAGAAATAATTATGCCCTAAGCAGAGTAGACCAGTCACTCGTGTCGGGACCCGACACGTTTCCGATAATGTTTGTTTCCTTTATGTCTGTTCTCTTGTGATTACCACCCTGTTCAACCGGAGAAGAGTGTGCAGCGTTCAACTGAAATAAATTCCTTGCTTCAACCAAAACACACACAAAAAAAGCGATTATTTGCCTCCTTGACAAAACATTATACCAAACACATATATGGTGGGGCGTTTCAGAAAGAAGTGGTATCAGTGGTTTCATAGTGGTATCAGTCTTGTAATCATCTTTTGTACCGTTCAATAAACGAGTACCTTACAGCTAGGACGGCAGTTCAAAAGAACACACCGGTAGAAGAAACAGCCAAAAATACTCAGCGCACATGTAGCTGCAGCTACCCCATATTTACAAAAGAACGCAGCATGCATATTTCTCCACATTGAGTGGGAGCAAAAATTCACAATCTGATTGGAATTTGCAAAACCCAGTAAAACGAGGTGTTTTTTTTTGGGGGGGGGGGAGAATTGGGAGAGAAGGCTATAGGGAAAGAAGGTCGGGAGAGAAGGATATTGGGAGAGAAGGCTATATTGGGAGAGAAGGTTGGGAGAGGGTTGCGCAACATGGTTGTCCCGCGCGAAGGACTGTGCACGTGCAGCAGGGCCAGCCATTCAGTAGAAGTCCATGAGCCCGTTGGACTCGTCCGAGTCCGGGGTCCGGCCCCGGTAGCCCTTGTAGCCCCCGCGGTAGCCGTAGGTGGTGTAGCGCTGCGCGGGCAGGAGCTCCCCCTTCCGGATGCAGTCCCACACCCACTCGACGTCCACGTCGAGGCCCTCGTCGCTCACGCCGGAGAAAGTCTGGGGAAACAAAACACATCAGCGATTCTCGCAGAGACGAGAGGGGATGAGTGAGGGGGCGGGGGAGAGAAAACGGGGGCAGTGACCCGGAGGAGACAGAAGGGTCATGGGGACGAGGAGACACGCGCGTGCGAGAGGAGATGGGGGGCATTAAGATTTTCATATTGAGAAAAGGCCATAGAGAAACAAAGGCAAAGGCATGCGCTGTGCGGCTTTGTGACGGTCTGAGGCGGGTAGAGTAGGGAAAGGGGCGGGGCAAAACGACGCTGGAAATACGAAACGAGTTTTTGGCCCGCGCACGATCTCGCTTCCACACGCGTGTGTCAACACCAGTCGGAGGAGAAAAACTTTGGTGGCATGCATGTTAATTCGGGACGCGGGTCGTGAGGGGGAGGGGGAGGGGGTAATGTGACGTTATGGGTCAAGGTCATGTTAATACTTATGTGTTGGCGTCGCTGATATCGTACCTCGTCAGACGAATGGAGGGTGAACACGGCCAACTCTTTCGAGTGACGCGCGATGAGATTGCCGCCGTACCTGTGAGTGGGTCTGTCAAGGAAAAAGCAGAATCGAAAGCGAGATGTACACAATGTAGCTTTGAAGATCTTTCTCGGGAGCATACGCTATATGCATTAATTAAATAACATCCGAACATGAGAGAGCATCGAGTACAAAGGATACGCGACGATGTATCTCCGTAGATTGAACTCGGAGTCACGATCCATGAAGGGCGGTGCCCTCATGGTGATCCCCAGGAACACGTCGGGCAGCGGCTGCAACAGACGGCCAGTGAGAAGAGTTTTGGAAAAATCAACAAGTCCCCGCATACATATCTTCCATGAGAGATGCTTGGTTGCTTGGAAATTATAGGACGTCGAGGGAGGAAGAAGGGGTGAAAGAAAAAGAGAGAG
>NW_026267209.1:67489-71192 GCF_000697945.3 Frankliniella occidentalis | reverse complement strand
GACAGAGAGGGAGAGAGGCGTGTCCTTAAAGGACATTACCTCGTCGAACTCGCCGGGCACGACCAACTTTTAGTCGGTAGCGAGCCCACCTTTTTTTTGCTTTTGATTTTGCTACTCTTCAATAACACCCCCGCTTTGCTTGCTTCGACAATACGCGATGCGATGCGTCCATAAAAGAGAAAATTAGAAAACTGAATGATAAAAAAATAAAACAGGGTGACGTACCTTGGAAGGCCCCGACTTCTTTGCCCTTTCCGGTGAGTTCGAGTCCGACCGCGGCCGCTTCTGCAGGCAGTCATTAACAAGCGAGTTTGAAAAGCATAACGACTTTTTATAATCGGGGGACGAGTTGAGTCGGCCGTGTCCACACCGCGGAGGGGAAAGGGGGTGGGGGAGCTGGCGGTTCTGTGCTTTTGCTCGCTGTCATGCGCTCCCTCGCCACCCCTTCCCCAACCCCACTGCTTCTACCAAACTCAGGAAACCGTTTCATTCTGGGCACGAAATCATGACTTTCATTAGAATTTCGTTTCAATTAAAACAAAGACACATATTTTTCTAAAGCTCAATCAAAATTTGTTCAAATTGATAAAACTTTCGTTATTTTAAATAAATGTTTTCGTCACAAAAATTAGACCTTGGATTTTGGCCCGAAATTTTCGTCATAGTAAATCACAATTTATTGTGAGCAAGGAAACTTTTTTGGGGGGGTTCAGGAGTGAAAAGGGGGTGGTTGTGGGGGGAAGTCCGCCTGCAGCGACGGATATCATCGATTATCCTGCTGTTACCAGGCATATTTCTCAACTCAATATCCGTATACTTTCTGTTTACAAACCTGCGCCTCCTTCGTCGTTGTCTTCCTCGGCGACGTCTTTTGCGGCGAGGCCTTCCTCGGCGACGTGGTCTTGGACGGCGACGCGCTACTGCTACTCATGCTACCGCTGGCACCTGCCATCGCGGAAAGGGAGAAGTCGGCCGTCTCCTTAGACTTCTTGAACAGTGCCTGCACACAGAAAACGATTCAGCCAGACGACCTTCAGTACATTTTGTGTTTTGTTTTTGTGTTGTTTTTTTTGACCGACAACTCGACAAACAGCATCAAAACAGCTTAACATACTTTCACTGCTCACACACTTTATCTTTCCATTTCTATCCAGACTGATGTGCCGTTTACTTTAAATGTTGATAGCACAAGCAATTTGGATCTCTGCCTCACCCTGAGCTCCGGCAGCGAGGTGGCCTGCTCCCAGGTCTTGTCGTCGCGGATGCGCGTGACGCGAGGGAAGCGCACCGAGATGCCGTCCGCCGTGTGCACCTCGGTCTGCGTGAACTCGGCGCCCGTGATCTCCCACACCTGCGTGTCCTTGGGGTCGACGGCCACGAAGTCCGGGTACATCTGCTTGTTGGCCTTGAGCCAGTCCGGGATCTTGCCCGGGTCCTTGTGTATCTTGACCATCTTGAGCTCCGTCTGCAGCCGCGCCAGCGTCTCGTCGTCGTGGCCGCCGTGGACCTTGGTCACGGTGCACCAGCGGCGCGTCGCCGGGTCGTAGCAGCCCATGAGGAAGATGGACATCATGCCGCCCTTCTGGCCCGTGCCGTAGAACGCTCCGAGCACCACCAGGTCGGCCGTGTCGGCCATGGCGCCGCCGAAGAGGTAGTCCTTCTTCACCTTGAGCCAGTGGCGCTTGCCCGGCTCGTACGGGCCCTGCGCAGAGGACCGGCGGGTCAGCCAAAGCCCCTAGACTAATCGTCGCCGCATAGCATAGCGGGGCTTACCTGCAGGTCCTTGAGCACCAGTCCCTCCAGCCCCAGGCGGAACACCTTCTCCATCATGGCCGTCAAGTCCTCGGGGCGCTGCAAACGGAAGGAAGGGGGGGGGAATAGAATCGCTACGCTGATAACAATATTCCTTCGCAAGGAAATTCGAGAGGAGAGAGAGAGAGACGCGACGTGGCGAATAAAAGTCACTTACGTGGATTTCTTTCTGCTCTGAAAACAAGATTCGATTCGGTATCTCCACCATCACTTTTTCCAGGATTTTTCGCCTCTGCTTCATGGTCCTTAGGAAGAAGAGGGAGGCGTTAGACCGGCAATTCTACGTAAAAAGCGGTTGCAAGAGGGAGCGAGGAAGGAATGCTCACTTGTGCAAGAGGGACTCCCCGTTGTAAAACATACAGTCGAAGACGAAAAGGCAAACATTCGCGTCTTGAAAAGCGGATTGCTGTGACCAAACAAAATGCAATGATGAATCCTCTCTTCCTATATTCTACACTTAATACTCGACACTGATCGGCAAAATGTTCACTAACCTTGTGCACCCCAAGTGAGCCGAAGGGAAGGGGCTTGCCCGTCTTGTTGTCGATGAGGAGGATCTCGCTGTCCAGGATCAGGTCCTCGCCACTGGGGAACGCGTCAGGGATGTACTGCTTGAAGTGGTTCACCTGCAGCGTACACACCAATGTTAGCCCAAACCCACTACTGGTCCGCTCACGAATGCGCTCTCCAACGCCCTCTCCCCCTCACCTTGTGCGCGAGCACGGGCTTGAGCGCTCGCGAGTAGTACTTGAACTCGTCGCCTTGCTTGTGCACCTGCACGCGCTCGCCGTCGTACTTGATCTCGGAGTACATGCCGTTGGGGCACTTCTTCATGGCCTGCTCCACCGACTTGCACGCCTCGGCCAGCATGGGCAGGACGGGCGTCAAGAGGCTGATGGAGATGCTGAAGGAGCCCGAGCCCGAGGCGCCGGAGGCGGAGGCGCCCGACGACGACGCCGACGACGGCTGCCCCTTGTCGAGCAAGGCCTTCCGCACCACGGCGCGGAGGTCCCGGGAGGTCTGGAAGGCCGCGTACGCGTCCGGGTGGATGGCGGCCAGGCTGGGCAGAAAAAAAAAACAATCACGACACGGCTCTTTCATATCGGCAAAATACATAAAACGGCGGCCTCGTCATGTGGGGGCCCGAAGCGCTCCCCTAACTCCCTTGGCTCGCACGACTATATCGCACGGGCCAAACGACTGGCTCCCCCTGGCGGCCAGCATCCCCACGACCACCGAGGACGGCAGTCTCTCTGCCGGAGGGTAGCGCCGCGCCGCAAGTGGCCACGGGGTAAAGCCGTGGAAGTGGCGCGGCTCTTTTGAATGTCAAACCTCACCAGACATACAGCGTTTAATTTAAGTTATACTAAGAGCGTGTTTTTCTAGCCGTCATAACTGTACTATTGTCGTGGAATTCTTCCCTTCAAATTTAACTCTTTGCTAAAACATAGGCCAAAAAGGCAATTTTATTTACACTTCGTAGCAGAAAAAGGGGAAACTGCATACATGCATCTCCCTTTCTCGCAAATATCAAGACACATACGAATATTGTTCTAATATTCAAGTGATTCTTTCAGATCTTGTATCCGTTCATTCTTGTTACCCTTCCAATAAATGGTGTTGTAAGCTAGATGTCTCGCATAATCTTTCGCTTGGTCTCTCCGCCTGTCTCCCATCCTGCCAACGTTTGCGAATCTCGGAATAGATTACAAGGGAATAATAAGACCCCGTATAAATAAGGCATCGCCGAGGAAACAAATCGAACAAAAAGAGGAAATCGGCTTGTGACTGAAGGACTTATGTTCACACCAACTTGAAAACAGATATGAAAATGAGAGAGAGGGGGGACGAGAAGGAGGAGGGAGGAGGGAGGAGAGAGGGGACTAGGGGA
>NW_026267209.1:61808-66297 GCF_000697945.3 Frankliniella occidentalis | reverse complement strand
GGGCACGGGGGGGGGTGGGGGGACAGACCGGTCAGAGAAGACGAGCAGGGCGACCACCAATAGCCCCCTCGGCTCTCTCTCTCTCTGTCTCTGGACCGGGCCTGCGGTCACGGCGTGCAGGGCCACGGGCTGCGCAGTTGGCTCTGTGCGTGGGGAGCCACGGAGCGGCGCCTGAAGAATCACATGCGGCGCAGTTGTACAGAGATGCACCGCGGGGTCACAGGGGAGGGGTCAGCCGCAGCTCATGGTCTCTCTCTTACACTCACTCGCTCTGTGTGTGTGTTTGTTTAGTGGAGCCAGGCCCCTGAAAGCGTCTCCGTGACCGTGACCGCCGGTCCGTCACACCCCCTTTACTGTCGCCTTTAGTCCCCCAATTCCCAATTCCCGTGATCCTCGTTTTCCTCGCTTTCATTTCGCAAGACGCGACAAATGGAAGGCACCGAAAAATACAAAGATAAGGATTCATATATTTTACGCGTCTCTGGTGGTGTGACCCCCCCCCCCCCCACACACACACACACAAAGACACGAGTTACTTACTGGTGGTCGTTCCCCCTAATTGTGTTGGTGGGGGTCGGCCTCGCCCGACCGCAGTCACGTTCCTTTCCGACCGCATTGATAGTTGAGTAGATCAAACGCGAAAGCTTGTGCATGCACATATAGTAGAAATCACAAGTGTGTGAATGTAGCACACTTGTAGGTGTGTGGTGTGTGCACTGTTAAAACCTTACGAAGAAAAATGCCTTTGTAGGTACGAAGGATTTGGAAGCTTCGTAGCAAATCCTTCGTAGGTACGAAGGTACAAAGGATTTGGCATTTTGCTTTGTAAGGTTTTAACTGTGTGGATCCCATAGCCCGCACACTGCACTTGTTCAGATAAAAAGGGTTAAATTTCCATTGGAGAATTGCAGACTTGCACCTGTGCGTGTCCGAATAGAAATTCACATGCCAACAAGTGTGCGAATTTCACACACTTGGGCTTCCTTAGGTTGTGTGCCTCGTCGAGTCCTCAAACCATTTTTCTGCATAGCTCATGGCCGTTGTTACCCTCGGGCGCATCAGGGAGATCGCCCTCAGAAAGTACGTCCGTTTTACTCAAATTTATTCATCAAATCCTTAGGGGCTCGGCGCCTGCGAGACTCGGGGTAGGCCGTCCCGCGGTACCCGCATGCACTGCAGACAAGATGTTGCCTACCTAACAGGCGCTATGAGAGCTTGCAGATGTTTTGGACTTGGCCGACTCGTACGGCGAATGAGAGGCGCGTACTTTCTGGATGATCTCTTGTATGGATATTGCTTCTAAAGTACTCGAGTCTGCCTTTTTCCGGAATTTTTCCTGCAGTAGAAAACCAACCCAGTAATTTTGTTGTTGTGCAAATCATAGACATGGAATCCAATGCGCGCCATATTTTTCATTGATATCACATTTACAATTTTACGAATGCAAAGTCTTCCTCGGCGAACAAATCTACAGGATATAAAGTAATTTTGTTTATCGAAAGTTAACAATTTTTGAAATTGTTGCAATTTCTAGATAGGGGGAAAAATTTCGTCTAGAAAATTTTCCTGTAACACCTAAGATTATTTTTCACAGTGCGGCCATTGCCACAGCGCCACTCCAACTAAGCGGCGGGGGACACACCTCCGGCCGCGTAACATAGAGATAAACGGACGGGTGCGTGAGCAGGGAAGAGGGAGAGAGAGAGAGATAGAGGAAGAACAAAAAAAGAGAGCAGGGAAGCAGATTTGGGTCAAATGTGAGATTGGAGCGCAAATTATCACCGAGAAGCGCGGAACTTTGTTGCCTTCTGGCAGTCGCATGTTACCCTTTGTACCGCCAGCGGCTCGCGGCCCTTCAGGAGAGGGGGTTGGCGTTGGCGTGAGTCGAGCCCGACAGGGACACTTGCCCTGACGGCAGCGCATAGGACATACGCCGCACCGAGCCGTTCCGTTCCAAGTAGCACTTTTGTTTTTTCGAGAAAAACGCCTCGCGGACGGTTCCGCCTATCGCGGGGCGGGCGTCGCCTCGGCGCCCGATGCCGCGATAAGGGAATTTGCAACGCGCGTCCAATAGGTTATCGAATCGACAAGGTTGTCGTACGACACCCAGCTTGGCATCAAGTTTTCGCCCAAATCGAGCGTCATTCGCCTTTTTTCCGCTCTCTCTTTCCCCTCTTTTTCGGTATCCCACCACGGCACGCGCAGCCCCTCTCCATTTGGGGCGCGTTGCAGAACAGACCATTGTTTACTTTTGTTGTTTTTCCTGAAATCAGCACCCCTTTTTTTTCCTAGGAAAGAATAAGACTGCAGCGTACAGAAGCCTGGACCATCTCACACACACCAACCTATGGTATGGCTGATACTGCTTCGCAGACCGGGATGATACCCTCTTTTACTTGTAAATGTTAACAATAAACTGCAAATTTACCTTTTGACAAAGTTTTCGTCATTGATTAAAAAAGTAAACCTCATGCACTGTACCATTCATGCCGTACTCTTACGGTTACTGAGAAGGTATATACATAGTACGGGTTTCTGTACAAATCTCCCAAAGTTTGAGCCTTTTGTGCCAAAGTAGGGAAAAGGGGGAAAGAGGCAGGTAAAGAAAGAGATAGTTGGTGGGCTTGTCGTAGAGAAAGAGATAGTTGGTGGGCTTGTCGTAGAGGTATCGGACGAGACGCCCTATCATCTCGCCACGAAGTGCATTGAAAGCACTGACAGCAGGAGCAGCAGCAGCAGCAGCAGCAGCAGCAGCAGCAGCAGCAGCAGCAGCAGCAGCAGCAGCAGCAGCAGCAGAGCATCGCTCTGATGAGCCCACGTCGACAGCCGACTGACGGCAGCGAGACATTATCCAATTTGATGCGATGCACTTATTTTCTTTTTTCCCACCGTGTTTTCTCGAATGACTGCCGAACGCGCCTTCCTCCCGCCTCTTTTGCTCCTGCCCCTTCACCCCCTCGCGGATGCCGCACGTGGAAGTGGTCGTCGTCGGCGCGCCGCCCCCAGCCGGTGCAGCGTTCCTTGACGTCAAGGGTGACGTCCGTGTGCGGCGGCCACGCGGAGCTGCAGCGACCCGTAAGGCCGCGCCAAGTGGACCATCGCCGAGCTCCAATAAGACCGCCAAGACCGCCGAAAGGCTGGACCCGGCGGACTCTCCACCAAGACGGACCCGAACCATCGGCATAGGTCGGGGCCGGCCCATATGGACCCGGTCCAAGACCCTTGGCAAGATGAACCCGAACTATCCCCAAGTCGAGGTAGACCTGCTGCGGACCCGGACCAAGACCCGTGCATGGACCTGGACCCAACAGAACCCTAGGCAAGATGGGCCTGTACCTCAGCAGAGGCTGCACGTGGATGGAGCCGGACTCTAGACTCGCACGCGCGCGGACCGTCCCTCCAGGCCGGACCCCCAGGGCCACCCCGGCCGTGACCTTGCCGCGGCCGCTCCGACTTCAAAGAGGCACCCATGTCGTTAGGGCGACCGGGACGCGCTGGCTGCCGAAGAGCCACCCGACACGGCCCGGCAACTACTCTTTTCCGGTGCGACTGCCCAATTTTCGAGGGGTGCGAGCAGCGCGTTGTCCAAAAAGAGAGGAATACTCACATGTGCTTGGGCCCCGCGTTGATCCGGAGGTCGTGTTTCACGAGGCGGATGATCATCTTCAGGTCGTTTGACGTACACCTGGAACAGAGAGTTTAGTATACTACGTTTCGTCCCTAAGGCACCCTTACTGTCCATCCACGTGTCTTTCTTTGCATCGACTTACTTCTTGGCCACCTGCTTGAGGTGGTAGGACTGCTCCTCCTCGCGAGTCATAGTCGCCAGCTTCTCGAGAAACTCGTCCACCTGGTGTTAAAGTTTAGAACATTTACTCAAATGTTTTATTATTTAATATTCAATCTATTTATTTTTATGAATTCCATAATACGTTTTATGTTGAATAATAAACTCAAACCTCGGCGATCAGGATGTTGCTCTTGCCGGTCGGCTTGAACGACTTTGACTGGTCGAAGAAGATCTTGATGGTCTCGGCGACGTCGCCCTGCGTCAGGTCCTCCAGCATGGCGTCTTCGTCCGTTTCGAAGATCTTGCTGAAGAGCTTGACGAGCTGCTTGCTCTGCAGGTTGTAGATGCGCTTTTCCACCATGGGCAGCAGCAGGCGCGTCCACACCTCCAGGTCGCCCTTGAAGCCACCTGCAACAGGTGAGCCGCCGACCTGTAACTTTCCCGCTTTCCCAAATTATATTTGCACCGAGACTAGCTGGTGTCGTTCAAAAGTTACAGTAATAACGGGGTCATTCCCCGTTAGTGACAGAAGACGACCAGACCTACATGATGTAGGGACAGCCGTCGTCGGGCCGGGCCAAAGCTTGAGGAGGGGGGGGGGGGCTCCTTTCACAACGAGCTTTTCGGAGCTATCTCTAAACGATAGTACGCTTCTGCTTCGATACACGATAGCTCCGCGGGCGCGGTGGGGCAGGGTAG
>NW_026267209.1:59030-61528 GCF_000697945.3 Frankliniella occidentalis | reverse complement strand
TCGCGCCGCGGCCACACAACTCGACGCCATATAATGTAGGCCAATGCGAACGGCGCGGATAACAGCCGCGAGAGGCAGCGGAGCCGAACGGCACGGCGCAGTCTCTCGAGCTGCTTAATTGGATAGGACATGATGATTAGTCAAAAGCCATAATAGGCCAGCTCTTATGGCATGGCGATTGGTTCCCACCAGCGAACAGAGGGACGGACAGACGGGCGAGCGTTCTCCATTCATGCTTCCGACGGGGTCGGCTTACGCTGCGCACCAGAGCAGATAGCTCGGCGGCAGTGAACTTGCAGCTAGATGCGCGCGCAGCCACTTCTCGGTACAGGAGGGAAACACTTCCTCGCCCTGTTGATCCCCACCCCCGGCCGGTCCCGCGCATCATGCCACACCCTGACGTACACGTCCGCGCTGTGATCGTACTAAAGCGTCAGGAACAACAAAAACACACTCATATCTCCCCCGCCGCCGCGCGTACCTTTCCAGTGGCAAGTATATAGATGGGAGAAGATGTATTCCCCCGTATTCCCCACCCGATCCCCTGGGTCTCCCCTTCTCCCGCCCGATCCCGCCAATAGCGGAGGGCCACGACGGCGGCGATGTCCGAAGAGACGCGATCCCCCGCTGGCTTATCCCACATCCACGCGTACTCCCCCGCTCCTCGTATCACATCCTATACCGTTTTCATTTATCGTTATTTTTTTCTCACGCGAGACGCGAGTCTAACTGTCCTAAAAAAAAAACAATAAGAAAGGGTAGCCGGAAAGGACTGTAAATGCGAACGACAAAATAACGACCGTCACGAAGTAAATCGGCGGGTAAAATAGAGGACGCCATCGTTGAGGACGCCAACACGTTGAGTCCCACATGACCACACGTATGGCCACAATAGCATGCAAATGGGGACCCCCCCTGGGATTCAACGTGTTAATTTTAGATCCCCAGCAGGGAGGGCTATGATTGGGGTGACATGGGATATCATCGGGATCGAGGGAGGGATCATCGCAGTTGCCCAGCGGTGGTGGTGGGCGGAGGGGACCGAAGGGGTCAGGCCGACAACTTGATGATAACCGAGACAAAGGAGGAGGGCCTTTTTAGGGTTGACGACCGCCCTGGCCCTGCACCGGCGCCGCCCCGGGGCCTGTGGCACGGAGGACCAAGTCCAGGCGGGCAGGTCCAGGAACCTCCAGGATCTCCAGGGGAGGAGAGCGGCACGGCCGTCCCGCTCCTGTCCCTCTCACTCAACGTACCCAAGCCGTGATTCTCGTGTCATCCCCCCCTCTCTCTTCGACACACAGACGGAGGAGGGAGGAGGGGAGGGGGAAGAACGATGGAGTGAGCGCAGGGGGAGAAGGGGAAGGAGGAGATACTAGTCAGTAGCCCAGTATCAAAAAGTCTTGCTTCACAATAACAGATTAATAAAATTTATTGTTGCCCCGGTCCTCTTCTTTTGTGACCCCCGGCGATTGAATGGAAAACAGATACGGTTGGTGGGGTTTCCTCCAAAGAAACTCAACTCGCGAGTGTACATACCCGCTTATATTTCTACACATGCCCCCCCCCCCCTGTGGTGTGGTGCGACATCTCCCCTAATTTCCCGGGTGACAAAAAAAAATGCCCTGAAGTGTTTTTGTTGACGTTGGTGTCTGTCTACTACTTTCGAGTCGTTGCTCCTCGCCGTTTTCGTATTCCGTCGAGATATTTTGCCACTGTCCGCACGTGTCATTGGTCTACACGCGCAGTCGTAGATGAGGATTTTTTTTGCGCGCCTCGTGAATGCAGACGTCAGTAGAACTTCGAGAATTCTCGTTCTTCCCTATACGCTTTCCCACATATCCCGCCTTGCGACATCCCATAACGCAACGACGGTGCGAGTGGTTTTTCCCAAATGGGTACATTGAACCACCGCACCCCCATTTGTAATCAAGCGAGAGAAATAGAAAAATCGGGCATCGGGGCGCGATCTGTTTCCGTCCCCGTTACATAAAAGTTTTGTATTGAGGCCGTGACTGATTGGCGGCCCAGGGGTGGGCCGGGCCAAGAAGCGATACAGGCAGCCCATTGTACGGGAAGGGACATTTAAAAATAAAAACCGCTCGCGGAGAGAGTGGTTCACTTTTATTTGGAATTATTATATCGAGTGGCAAGGTCGCGCGGCGGGGCCGGTGCGAAGTTCGCGAAAACATCGAGATGATGATGATGGGATGGGAGAGGTGTGACCAGCCCGCGTCGCCTGCCTGACGCGCGCGCGCGCGGTGTCCGATGCAGAGTCGTGCAGCAAGCAACATCCACCGCCGCTCGGCTGACAGCACAGCAGCGGAAACTAGCCGCTCGGCGTGAAAAATAATGCCAAATGAACCGTGGGAAAATCTTCCGCAATACGCGTTTCACATACGGACCTACGTATAATTTTGCTGGCTAAGATTGAGAACTCACAGCAGCAGTGCTCTCTTGCTGCGGTCCGCGACCCGAGAGGGGAAGAGGGGGAGGGGGAG
>NW_026267209.1:58466-58980 GCF_000697945.3 Frankliniella occidentalis | reverse complement strand
GGGGGTGTCGGCGGTGGGCAGCAGTCATGTAGGGGCCGCGACCGCCGCGACCACCGCGCCGCGGCCCGCCACGCCCCCGCCACGCCACCCTCATACTGACCAGCCGCAACGCAGCCAGGCAACACGCGAGCGCTGCTCGGCTCGTCCCGCCTCGCCCGGGTGGCCCTGTCGCGCGCGCCGCCGCCCCCCACGCAGCGAGCGGAGGTGGAGCTTACAATCCCCTGGGGATCGCATTCCGGAGGGCACCGTCGGCGTGGGAGGCAGAGGGAGGCCCGGGCTCATGAAAAACGGGGAGAGGGGGGAGACACGCGTCCCCTTCTGGTAGAGACAGTCTTGGGGACTGTCTAAAAAAAAAAGCGCAAGAAAGAGCATTTTAGACAGTCCTTATTTGAAAGTTACAGTGAAACGACTGCGGTCATGGCCTCCAAGGCCGCTGCTGCGCTACGATGTGGTGCTGTGCTCGCCTTCCCCCCTCAATACCCCTCAGACGTGTGCCGCGGCGTGAGAGTGAGGA
>NW_026267209.1:51969-58205 GCF_000697945.3 Frankliniella occidentalis | reverse complement strand
GGTGGGGCGGGGCATGGAGCTGCATCCAGTTCGAGGCGTTCCAGTGCGTCCTCGCCGACCCCTTGGCCCGCCCGCCGCGATCGCGGCTGCCGGGCGCGCAATGTTGCAATCGCCTCTTGTCACCCTCGCGGAAACCTCTGCCCTCTCACCTCGCTGCTTCGAGGGGCGGGGCGAGGCGGGCGGGGGAAGGGTCAGAGCGGGGGCACCCGCGAAAAGATGACGCGCTGATTGTAATGTGTGTGTATTTACGAACGAGCGAGGAGGGGACGGGGGAGTAGGGCGGGGCGAGGCGGCCCCGGGCAGAACCGAAAGATTAAAAGAAGAGGGAAGACATAACGGAGGAGGACGGGGGAGAGGGGCGAGGAAGGGGTGAGCCGGGGTGAGGGGAGAAGATAAGACGAGGGAAGACAGAGCGGGGACAAATCAAAGGCAGAGTGCGCCAAACCGCGACAGTCACAACGCTTCGAGCGCCCGTCGCATGCACACGCAGCCTCCCGCGAGCGCCCCGCTGGACCAATAGAGATACCTTTACGCGACGAGGATAACACAGCGAACGGCAATAAAAAGAAAAAGAGAGAGAAAGAAAAAAGTTCGCTTGTGCGTCCGCGTATCAGGGAGACGAGTGTGAGAGAAAGAGAAAAGAGAGAAAGTTGGAGAGAAAGAGAGACAGAGTGTGTGTGAGTGTGTGTTTAGTGCCGGCTACCCTCGCCGGTTCCTCCTCCGCTCATCTCGTTCGCACGCCCGTCGCGCGCCCCGCCACACACCCGCCGCACAGCGACCTGTTGACTTCAGCGCCGCCCGTTACAAGTAAGTGCAAATCATCTTCCTCACGCTCAATGTATTTTTTATAGTTTTGTGCAAACTTTCGCGCTAATGTTAAAACTTTAAGTTTCGTTTCGAACAAATTCGTGCGCAAAACTGCACATGTTTTCGTGCAAATGCATGCAAAAAAGTGTTCAAATCAACGCAGAAATGTGTGCAGAGAATTCGATTGCTGAAAGTCGTACGAATCGAATGATACAAATCAAGTGAGTGTATACGCACCGCCGTCGGTCCCCTCGGTGAACACTTTGGTGACGAGCGCCGTCTTGGCGAGGTAGCTGGGCTCTGCGCTCAGGTCGACGCAGAGTTTGCGGAAGGCCCTGAAGTAGTCGTCCTTGCTCGGCGGCGGTGGCGGCGGCGGGGTCACCGGCTTTGCCTCCTTGACCTCCTTCTTGGCCCGCGGCTTCTTCGCTTTCGGGGTAGCGTCGCCCTCCTTGCGCGTCGCCCGCGGCGACGGCGCTGAAAAACACGCACACGTCAGAAACGACTTTTGTCAAGCAAAAAAAAAGCATGTCGGCGACCGGCATATTGGGATGCGTGCGTGGTCGCGCACTTGAGCGCCTCGCCGGCGGCCTCCCGGACGGCGCGCCGCTCGATCGCGTGGGCGGGCGGTCGGCGGGGAGGCGCCGCCGAGTGGGTCTCGGGGGGTCTCGGGGGGTCGCCCACGCCTGGCAGCGGGCGGGCGGCGCGCGGAGCGGTCTCCCCACAGCAATGACGGACACCCCACGGCATTACCATTTCAATTTTAATTACCATTCTATTTCGACTCGGCGACCGTCTTGCTTCCAAGCCACTAGGAATGAGATACAAGGGAGAATGAAATGAAATAGGAGGGGAAATAAAAACAAAAAAAGAACTCACGGTTGGCGCCCGTGCTCCTGAGGTAGGCGACGATCTCGTCCATGTCCTCCTGGATGAGGTCCTCCCAGCCCTCGATGTCGCCCTCCGGGTCCTCGATCTTCTTGGTGCTGGGCCGCTGCTTGGAGAAGGCCTCCCACAGGCAGGCCGGGTGGAACCACTGCTTGGCCCAGCCGCCCGAGGCGCTGAAGGCGTTGGGCACGATCTTGGCGATGCGCAGCTTGCCCGCCTCCACCGGCTCCTTGCAACGCTTGCACTTGGCGCGCCCGTTCTTGGGCCGGTCGGCCGCGAACAGGCGGTCCGGGGGCGCGACCGGCCCCGGCAGCTCCTCCGACGACATCCTCCTGGGCGGCGAGGGGAGGTGCGCCCGGAACTAGAGTCCTAGATCCAGGACTTTACCTGGAACCATAAAGGGAAAATTGACTTGATGGTGTTTTGGAAACATTTATGTCAATGTTAATTAAGTGAAATTCGACGAACTTCAAAAAGGCACGACGAAAACTTTTGCTAAAATTATGTTGCTAGGGACGAAAGCGCTCTTTACTGTATCACCTTGTGGAGGTACCCTTCTGGAGTCGCAGCCCCGTCACTGGCGACCCAGTGGCGCCAGTTGTGCAACGATTCGCTGATTAGACTAAAGGGGTGAAACCCGACGAAACCTCTTTGGCCGGGGGTGGGGGGTGGAATCGTTGTTTGAAAAGGGGGTAAAGTCAGTCCAGAGGAAGGACTTCCGTCCTCAGAGAGATGAGTTCTAGAAGACTCGCGCCCTGGTCGGGCGTGTGCCGCACCGAGAGAGAGGGAGGGAGAAGGGATAACCCGGCAGACGTTTTCTTTTTTCGATTTTTTTTTTCGTTTCGTTTTCATTGTTTATCTCCACTCTTATTCGTTCATTTTTTTTAATAGTTTTTTCACCAGCGCGGCTGGCGGCCCCGCCTCTGATCGGTTCAGTTGGATCGGCCGCGCGATGATGAGTTGCAGTGGAAAAGGCCGCAGGAAGGAGAGTATCTTGCATTATCAGACGTCGCAAGGCGGGGCGGGGCAGGGCGGGGGTGTGCCAGGAGGTCACGCATCAGCCGTCCAGGCACCGCGCTGTCTGGCCGTTAAGCAGCGGCAGAATGCCTATCAGCTTGTCTGTCTCTCTCTCTTACTGTGTGACTAACGCTCTATCGCCTAGAGTCGATTGTACCCGCCGCATGCTGAACCCATAGAAAGGCAATCAAGGCGTTGAGGCGTACCGACTGGCAGAGCCGGAACGACAGGCAGCAGGTTGCAACGGTGGGCGAATAACCACATCCCAGCATCCGGTGCACCACGAGCACGCAGCTGGGGCATTCACGTCACAGGTCATGTGCGTCGTGCCGTGCGGCGTGACTCAGTCACAGCCCAGGGGGTGTGACGCGACGCGCGCGTCGGTCCGGTCCACTCGATTTGTTGAGCGGGCCTCCTTATCACTCTACCAAAAGCTTATCAGTCGGATCCCAGGTGGGCCGAATCAGAAACGCTACTTAACAGGGGCGGCGTTATCGGACGGGCAGGGCGAGAAGAACGGCGGCGCCCCCAGCCCCCACGCTCCACCAGCCGAGGGGGGACAATGAGAGCGACCCCCGCCCCGCCCTGCCCCGCCAGTTCCGCCTCGCGACAGCTGCGCTCGGCTCGGGCATCCTGCCCTGCAGGCTTGAGGTCGGCGACGAGGCTGTCGCCGCCGCGCCCCGCGCCCTTGCCGCCCTGGCACGCCGAGTGGCATGATAAGTGTTGCATGAGCGGGTCATTTAAAATGTCAAACGGTCGCGAGCGTATCACGCCAAGTACCCGCCTCGAACCGATAAGTATATGACAAAAGACCGAAAGATGCTCTCTATTCTTCCTGCTGGCTTCTTTCTTTCTTTCTTTCTTTCTTTCTTTCTTTCTTTCTTTCTTTCTTTCTTTCTTTCTTTCTTATTGTTATTTTCCCTTCTGTTTCGAGTCCTGTCCGAATCTCTCGTTTTCCTCCTTTGCAGCGCAAGGTGTCTCCCCACCCCCACACCCCTTCCTCCTCAAGGGTGTCCGGTAACAGACGCCATTAACAGCTCGTGGCCCGCCCGCTTATCCCCGGCTGACTGTCCATCGGCACAAACCCTCCCGCAGAGCGACACTGGGGGGTGAAAAATCACGACGAGACCGACGACTAAATGACTACGGTAACGCCAGCCTTGCTCTCATATAACTCGTCCAAACCCATAAGATTACGAAAAAAAAATGCACTTTTGCTTTAAAGTTGTTTCATTTGGTCCACACTCTACTGGTGAAAAGTGGAAAGAGCGTAAGTCCACGGAAGTATTGGACTTACGCCCTTTTCACTTTTCAACAGTGACTTATAATAGCTTCCTCTTTTAATGAGCGTTTGTTTTCTCCTCTGTCGCGTCATCTCGTCTCTTACGTAACGTAAATCAGACGTAAATGTCATAGCCGCCCCCGCGGTCCCGCAGCAGCACGTTGTCCTCCTCGCCCGCCCCCCGCGCGGCTGGCTCCCCCGGCGCGCGCGCCCCACGCTCATTGTCCCCCCCAAAAGAAGGATGATTAAGTGGCGGTGGATGAATAAGAGGGGGATGCCCCCCAACCCACCCGGGGCGTGGGCGCCGAGGTGCGGCCGCGGCGGCAGGGCGTCCGTCCATAACGCGCCCGAGCTGGCCGTCACACCCACCCCCGACATCCACTACCCCCGGGAGAGAGAGAGCGAGAGAGGGGGCGAGCGAGAGAGAGAGGCGGAGAACCGCACTGGTGGCCCTCCCCAATCTGCCCAGGACAAACAGCGGCACCACGGTACCTCCGGCGCAAACACACGAGGCCGTCCGCCGAGAAGGACAAGTTATGTGAGGCCAAGTCCAGCAGCAGCAGCAGAAGCCGGCCGTGCGCAACCTCGGGGCCGCGTAGCAGTCATCGCATGCTCGCCGTCTTGTTGCTGGAGCCCAAAGGACCGGTTTTCCCACAAATAAAAAAAAAAGTCAACAACAAAACGAGGCTTTGCTACCGAGCCGAGTCCGCAGATAGCGGCAATCGCCGGGGCTTCCGCACGCTCGGAGGAGAATTATTGTTATTATGTTGTATCGTCGAAAAAAAAAAGGGTTGTCGTAGCGGAGCCGTGCGTTTGTGGATATGGTCGCGGTCTCTTTGGCTCGGCCGAGATAACCCGTCGGGGCAGCCCGCGGGCCAGAGAGGACGGCACGGCCAGGGCCAGGGCGCGGCACGGCCGCTCTTCAAATCGGCGAATTGGAGGCCAAGCAGCTGCGGCGGCGTCCTCAGGCCTTCAGGGCCTGCGGGGGCGCCGTCGTCGCCGACCCCATGACCCACATGACGGCTGGGCGGCGCGGTTACACTATCCGTTTAGCGCGCCCTGTGATGCAGGAGCGCCATCTGTTTGGGGGGACTCGCCTTATTGATAGGAAGAAGCCTCCATCCCCATGAACCCCCAACTGACCGCGGCCCCGTTGTTTCGTGTTGCAGGATGGCGATGACCCGCTGCCTCCTGGATACCGCCGCCGCCACCTGCAGCTGCCCGCTCTGCGGCTGCCACCAGCAGCAGCAGCGCACCGGTCCAGCCCCGGCGGCCCGCCCAGCAGCGCCCCGGAGACGGCACTACCCGTCGTTCACCGGTGAGTCCCAATCGCGTTAGGGGTGGTGGTGGTGATGGTGGTGGTGGACGCCTCGGCTCGGCGAATCACAAAAGAAGCACGGCGGCCTCGGTGTCCCCGGCCGCCGGGCCGGGCCGGGCTCGCGGTGGAGCTCGGCAGCCGCTAATGTATTCATTAAAAGGATCAAGCGACGCCGCCGCGCTCCGGGGCGCGCGGAACTCCTAGGGCGTCCCTCCCTCAGGCTCGCGTCAGGCGTGCGTCAGCGGGCAGCCACGTAATGCCGCGCGCAAAACCATCCAGAGAGAGCGAGAGAGACTCCAAAACGGCTTCATTTCGCGAGCCGCTCTCTCCCGCTCCGACCCGTTTGGAGTAAATATTCTTAGAGTCAACAAAAGAGGCACGCTTACCGCACGAAGGGTACCACCGCCACGCCGCATTAAAAAGAAAACAACAACAACAACATGCGGTTCGTATTTGCCTCAGCAAGCTGAGGGCGAGCGAGAGATGTTAGGCCTAAACAGAAGCATACCGCTCGGGAACAAGGTCAGAGTCTGGGGAGGTCCAAGAGTGCATTGTCTCAACGGGGTGAAAGCGTAGTAGTAAGGGATCCACCACAGCCTGAAGGCTATATGGGTGGGCACCACGGTCATGGCCACGAGAAGGGGGAGGCGGAGGAGGAGGACGTGGAAGTGACGCCCAGGGCGTCGTCGAGGGTGAGTTGGGGAGCGAAAGGGGGCTGCTGCCGGGGAAGACGATTTGGGGCGGAGGCGGCCGACGGCGGCGGCGCTGGCGCGGGGGTCTCGTATACAACAGCGCGTTACACGGCCCCGGTAATTGCCGCGGCGGCGCCCGGGAGCACGGCGGCCGCGGGGCAGGGGGCCCGGGGCAGGAGCTCCCCGCAACACAGCTCCCTCATCCGAACTAAGGTGGTGGCGCCATGTGGCGCCC